>NC_079197.1:139358010-139658010 GCF_029499605.1 Hyla sarda | reverse complement strand
CACTGGCGGGTTACGGTGAATTTCCCGCTAGGAGTTTGCACTGCAGCTAAAAATTTGCCGCAGCACAAACTTGAAGCAGGAAATTTACTGTAAACCCGCCTATGTGAATGTACCCTGTACGTTCACATGGGGGGGGGGCAAACCTCCAGCTGTTTCAAAACTACAACTCCCAGCATGTACTGACAGACCGTGCATGCTGGGAGTTGTAGTTTTGCAACAGCTGGAGGCACACTGGTTGGAAAACCTTCAGTTAGGTTCTGTTACCTAACTCAATATTTTCCAACCAGTGTGCCTCCAGCTGTTGCAAAACTACAACTCCCAGCATGTACTAATCACCGGAGGGCATGCTGGGAGATGTAGTTATGCAATAGCTGGAGGTACCCAACTACAACTCCCAGCATGCCGAGACAGCTGTTTGCTTTCTGGGCATGCTGGGAATTGCAGTTTTGCAACATCTGGAGAGCTACAGTTTTTAGACCACTGCACAGTGATCTCCAAACTGTGGACCTCCAGATGTTGCAAAACTACAACTCCCAGCATGTCCAGACAACAAACAGCTATGTGGGCATGCTAGGAGTTGTAGTTTTGCAACATCTGGAGGGATATAGTTTAGAGACCACTGTATAGTGGTCTCCAACTGCAGCCCTCCAGCTGTTGCAAAACTACATATTCCAGCATGCCCAAACAGCTGTCTGGGCATGCTGGGAGATGTAGTTTTGCAACATCTGGAGGGCTACAGTTAGAGACCACGGTCTCAGACTGTAGCCCTTCAGATCTACTTACCGGCTTCCGTAGGATCCCGGGAGCCGTCCTCTTCTGACGCACGTCACGCTGCCGATCCCCGTCGCCGCAGCCTCCGGACGGGTAAGTGGACGTCGGCGCCCGGTCCCCTTCGGTTCCCCGTTCTGCCCCGCCTATTGTGGGAGGGCAGGACGGGGAAAACGAAAGTTAACCCCCCCGCCCCCGGTCTGCTATTGGTCGTCGCCTCTGACGATCAATAGCAGACCAATAGCAGGGATAGGAGGGGTGGCAACCCTGCCACCTCACTCCTATGCCTACAGGGGGATCGTGGGTGTCTTAGACAACCGCGATCCCCCTTCTATTCCGGGTCACCGGGTCACAATAGACCCGTATGACCCGGAATCGGCACAAATCGTGAAAAAGTGTGAATTCACTTGCGATTTGCGCCGATCGCCGATGTGGGGGGGTCTGATGACCCCCCTGGGCATTTGCACGGGGTGCCTGCTGATTAATATCAGCAGTCACCCCGGCCCGGTCCCCGCCCGGCGCGCGGCGGGGACCGAAATTCCCACGGGCGTATGGATACGCCCTGGGTCCTTAAGTACCAGGACGTCAAGGCGTATCCATACGCCCTAGGTCCTTAAGTGGTTAAAGGAGGTATAAAAAAGTCTTTTTGCCCAGCACTGCAGATGTCCTTTAAGAATTCAAGATCTATTTAAAGGGCCAGCGTACCAAACACAAAAATGTCAGAACCTGCAGCACTACAGTCCCCATCTGAACAACAAGGGAGCGATGCTCCAGTGGCCCCATCAATGGGGTCTCCACCCCAAATCAGAAGGGTGTTGCCGCCTTCACCAATACCGTCTACCTCACAAAGACATGCTCTACCTGCGATTCCAGCAAGACCTCCATCACCGGTAGAGCAGGACCCAGCCAGTCCACCTCCAGTCTTTCCCCATGTGTTGGGAGCCCCTGTTGCTGCACCTGTCTTCATAGTTAGTACGGTCGAAAAAAGACACATGTCCATCAAGTTCAACCAGGGAACCAAGGGGCAGGGGTGCGGCGCGACACTGGGGAAGGGACGAGATTTTATATTTCTTCATAAGCATTAATCTTATTTTGTTCCAGGAATGTATCTAATCCTGTTTTAAAGCTGTTAATTGTTCCTGCTGTGACCAGTTCCTGAGGTAGACTGTTCCATAAATTCACAGTCCTCACGGTAAAGAAGGCGTGTCGCCCCTTGAGACTAAACTTTTTTTTCTCCAGACGGAGGGAGTGCCCCCTCGTCCTTTGGGGGGGTTTAACCTGGAACAGTTTTTCTCCATATTTTTTGTATGGGCCATTAATATACTTATATACGTTTATCATATCCCCCCTTAAACGTCTCTTCTCAAGACTAAACAATTGTAACTCCTTTAATCGCTCCTCATAGCTAAGATGTTCTTCTTGGGGAATCCTGTGCTTCCCACCTATAGTGGTGACCCTTTTACGTTGAGAGACTTTAAAGAAAAGTTTTACAGCCTATTTGGATTTTATGCATTAC
This sequence comes from Hyla sarda, assembly GCF_029499605.1. NCBI lineage: Eukaryota > Metazoa > Chordata > Amphibia > Anura > Hylidae > Hyla > Hyla sarda. The sequence continues at coordinate 139,655,726 of NC_079197.1, read as the reverse complement.
CCCCGCACCAACAGATACAACTGCTTCTGGGACAGCTCCGCCTTGGAAGAACTTCGCATCTGGCCGGCGGCTGATAAAGCCACAGTGGGACAGATTTTTGAGGGACTTTCTCAAGTGTTTGAATCTCATTCTCCCTCAGAGGTATGCCTCAGACTAGATGAACGACGTCAGAAGCCGGGTGAAACTCTCAGAGCATATGCAGTAGCTTTACAGAGCGCATTAGAGGCGGTACAGAAGTGTGACGGCATCACGCCCGATCAGGGCAACCAGGTACTGATGGACCGTTTTATAGAAGGGGCACTGAACAAATGGGACAAGTCCCAACTAAGGATGCTGGCTGTGCAAAATCCCGACATGGCTTTCCCAGCCTTTAAGAGACTAGCAGTTAAAGTGATAGAATCAGGACCTCAGACAGAGGAGGCTAGTGTTCCCGTTACAGAATTTCCGGGGCCCTCGCCCCAGCCATCTGTCCCTTCTCAGCCTACCCTGCCAACAGCTTCTTCTAGCCCTTGGACAGCTGACCTACAAGACATCAAACAGGACATTGAGCAGTTACCCAAGGCCTTTAAAGAAATGGCTGTGCGGCCGAGTCCTTCCAGATCTGCCATGCCACCACCTAAGAAAGCTGACCCCCGCCCTGCTGAACCACCTAATACACCTCCCGTGAGACCGCCCAGGAGTCAGAGACCTGTCTGCAGTCATTGTAACAAGAATGGACACTGGAGGAGCCAATGTTGGGCTTTAAAAGGGTGTCCCCTGGGGTCGAGGACCGCACCCCAGGAGTAGCAGCTGAAGGTCCAGAATCAACCAATGACAAGAAGGGACTGCCTATGTATGTAGCTTCTTGTCCTTATGTTCAGGTGATAGTTGAAGGTACCCGGTTACAAGCTCTGATAGATACGGGGTCTCAGGGGACCACTATTCCGCAGGGGTTTTTCTATAAGTATTGGGGCCCAGAAAGGTTGTGTGAACCCCAGGAAGCAGAGTTTAGAGTAATTGCAGGGAACGGGAAACCAGTACCCAGGCATGGCTACTGGGAGCCCACAGTGCAAGTGGGAAAGCATGTCCTAGAAAGGCAGGGTGTGGTTGTCACCAATGTTAGGGATGAGGGAGCAGCTGATTTCATCTTGGGTATGAATATTATGAGGCACTGTTTTGATGATATTGTCTGTGCATTGCATGCATCTCTCCCTCACTTGTCACCCCCAGGCCGGCGAGCTGCCCAGCACCACCTCAAAACCCTTCAAGCAGAGCAGAAGTTCGTGAATCATCAAGGAGAAATTTGTTGAGTAAGGATTCAAGATATACGAGCCGTTAGTCTACAGCCACAAGCGGAAACAGTTATTTGGTGTCGAGCCCGACCCGGGGTGAAGAATCAAGATTATCAGGTACTCTTGGAACCTGTCCTCTTGGAAGATTGCCCCTTGGTGCGAGCTGCTAGAAGTCTGGTCACAGTACGTAATGGGAAAGTTCCGGTGAGACTTATTAATCTCTATCAAGTTGCCGTCCGATTACCCAAGTATACCCCGGTGGCTACCCTGCATCATTTAGAAGTCAGAGATGTGGTCTCGAAGTCACAAGTGGCTCAACGAGGGCCTGCCCAAAGCCCAGCAGAACCATGGTGGAGCCAGCTACAAATAGGAGGCGAAGATACCCCCAAGGAACAGGTGGAAGGAGTCATCCAAGTAGCTAAGAAATATCAGGAAGCCTTCAGCAAGTTTCCCACAGACTTTGGCAGAACCACCATGATCAAACATAGGATCCTCACCGGGGATAGCCCACCCATTAAGGAGAGGCATCGCCCTGTGGCTCCGGGGATGTATCAGACCATTAAGAAGATGCTCGTGGAGATGAAAGAGGCCGATGTCATCCAAGAAAGCCAGAGTCCTCGGGCTGCACCTTTGGTCCTGGTGAAGAAAAAAGATGGGACTATCTGCTTTTGTGTAGATTACCGGAAGCTGAACGGCATAACTCATAAGGATGCTTATCCTCTTCCTTGTATTGAAGAATCATTGACTGCATTGGGGTCTGCCGCCTACTTTTCCACACTGGATCTGACGAGCGGTTACTGGCAGGTGCCAATGGCGGAAGAAGATAGAGAGAAGACCGCATTTGTGACCCCTCACCTCTGTTATCCATGATGTCCACTTTGTCCACCCCTTGTCCATCCCTGTCACCCATGTCCACCCCTCCCTGTCCACCCCCCAGTCTACATCCTGTAACACATGTCTACACCCCCAGTCTACCCCGTCACCCATTTCCACCTCCTATTAACCCCTCTGTCCCTTTGTCACCCCTCTTTTATCCCCCTTGTCATCCTTGTCCATCCCCTGTCATCCCAGTTCACCCCCATATCTCCCGTGTCCACCATCCTGTCATCCATGTCCACCTTGGCCACCCGTGTCCATACCTCTGTAACACATGTTCACCCCCCCATCCACCCCTCTGACCACCCCCCAGTCTACATCTGTCACCCATGTCCCTCCCCCTATTCACCCCTCTGTCCCTCCTGCCCACCCTCCTGTCATCCATGTATACCTAGGCCATCCCCCTATACACCCCTCTGTCACCCATGTACTCTCCTCTACACCCCTCTGTCACCCATGTACACTCCTCTACACCCCTCTGTCACCCATGTACACTCCTCTACACCCCTCTGTCACCCATGTACACTCCTCTACACCCCTCTGTCACCCATGTACACTCCTCTACACCCCTCTGTCACCCATGTACACTCCTCTACACCCCTCTGTCACTCAGGTACACTCCCCTACACCCCTCTGTCACCCATGTACACTCCTCTACACCCCTCAGCCTCCCATGTACACTCCTCTACACCCCTCTGTCACCCATGTACACTCCTCTACACCCCTCTGTCACCCATGTACATTACTCTACACAACTCTGTCACCCAGGTACACTCCTCTACACCCCTCTGTCACCCATCTACATTCCGCTACACCCCTCAGCCTCCCATGTACACTCCTATACACCCCTTTGTCACCCATGTACACTCCTCTACATCCCACTTTGACCCATGTACACTCCTCTACACCCCTCTGCCATCCATGTACACTCCTCTACACGCCTCTGCCACCCATGTACACTCCTCTACACCCCTCTGTCACCCATGTACACTCCTCTACACCCCTCTGTCACCCATGTACACTCCTCTACACCCCTCTGTCACCCATGTACACCCCTCTACACCCCTCTGCCACCCATGTACACTCCTCTACACCCCTCTGTCACCCAGGTACACTCCTCTACACCCCTCTGTCACCCATGTACATTCCTCTACACCCCTCAGCCTCCCATGTACACTCCTATACACCCCTTTGTCACCAATGTACACTCCTCTACATCCCACTTTGACCCATGTACACTCCACTACACCCCTCTGCCATCCATGTACATTCCTCTACACCCCTCTGCCACCCTTGAACATTCCTCTACACCCCCTGCCACCCATGTACACTCCTCTATACCCCTCTGTCACCCATGTACACTCCTCTACACCCCTCTGTCACCCATGTACACTCCTCTACACCCCTCTGTCTCCCATGTACACTCCTCTACACCCTTCGGTCACCCAAGTAAACTTCTCCACACCCCTCTGTCACCCATGTACACTCCTCTACACCCCTCTGACACCCATATATACTCCTCTACACCCCTGTCACCCCTCTGTCACCAATGTACACTCCTATACACCCCTCTGTTTCCCATGTACACTCCTCTATACCCCTCTGTCACCCATGTACACTCCTCTATACCCCTCTGTCACCCATGTACACTCCCCTATACCCCTCTGTCACCCATGTACACTCCTCTACACACCTCTGTCACCCATGTACACTCCTCTACACCCCTGTCACCCATGTACACTCCTCTATACCCCTCTGTCACCCATGTACACTCCCCTATACCCCTCTGTCACCCATGTACACTCCTCTACACACCTCTGTCACCCATGTACACTCCTCTACACCCCTGTCACCCATGTACACTCCTCTATACCCCTCTGTCACCCATGTACACTCCTCTACACCCCTCTGTCACCCATGTACACTCCTCTACACCCCTCTGTCACCCATGTACACTCCTCTACACCCCTCTGTCACCCATGTACACTCCTCTACACCCCTCTGTCACCCATGTACACTCCTCTACACCCCTCTGTCACCCATGTTCACTCCTCTACACCCCTCTGCCACCCATGTACACTCCTCTACACCCCTATGTCACCCATGTACACTCCTCTGACACCCACGTACACTCCTCTACACCCCTCTGTCACCCATGTACATTCCTCTACACCCCTCAGCCTCCCATGTACACTCCTATACACCCCTTTGTCACCCATGTACACTGCTCTACACCCCTCCGTCACTCATGTACACTCCTCTACATCCCACTTTGACCCATGTACACTCCTCTACACCCCTCTGCCATCCATGTACACTCCTCTACACCCCTCCGTCACTCATGTACACTCCTCTACATCCCACTTTGACCCATGTACACTCCTCTACACCCCTCTGCCACCCTTGTACACTCCACTACACCCCTCTGCCACCCTTGTACACTCCTCTACACCCCTGCCACCCATGTACACTCCTCTACACCCCTCTGTCACCCATGTACACTCCTCTACAATCCTCTGTACAATCCTCTACACCCCTCTGTCACCCATGTACACTCCTCTACACCCTTCTGTCACCCATGTAAACTCCTCCACACCCCTATGTCACCTATGTACACTCCTCTACACCCCTCTGACACCCATATACACTCCTCTACCCCCCTCTGTCACCCATGTACACTCCTCTATACCCCTCTGACACCCATGTACACTCCTCTACACCCCTCTGTCACCCATGTACACTCCTCTACACCCCTCTGTCACCCATGTACACTCCTCTACATCCCTCTGTACACTCCTCTACACCCCTCTGTCACCCATGTACACTCCTCTACACCCCTCTGTCACCCATGTACACTCCTCTACACCCTTCTGTAACCCATGTAAACTCCTCCACACCCCTCTGTCACCCATGTACACTCCTCTACACCCCTCTGACACCCATGTACTCCACTCTACAACCCTCTGTCACCCATGTACACTCCTTTACACCCCTCTGACACCCATGTACACTCCTCTACACCCCTCTGTCACCCCTCTACACCCCTCTGTCACCCATGTACACTCCTCTATACCCCTCTGACACCCATGTATACTCCTCTATACCCCTCTGTCACCCATGTACACCCCTCTGTCACCCCTCTACACCCATCTGTCTCCCATGTACACTCCAATACACCCCTCTGCCACCCATGTACACTCCTCTACACCCCTCTGTCATCCATTTACACTCCTCTACACCCCTCTGTCACCCATGTACACTCCTCAACACCCTTCTGTCACCCATATACACTTCTCTGTCACCCCTCTACACACCAGTCACTCATGTACACTCCTCTACACCCCTCTGCCACCCTTGTACACTCCTCTACACCCCTGCCACCCATGTACACTCCTCTACACCCCTCTGTCACCCATGTACACTCCTCTACACCCCTCTGTACAATCCTCTACACCCCTCTGTCACCCATGTACACTCCTCTACACCCTTCTGTCACCCATGTAAACTCCTCCACACCCCTATGTCACCTATGTACACTCCTCTACACCCCTCTGACACCCATATACACTCCTCTACCCCCCTCTGTCACCCATGTACACTCCTCTATACCCCTCTGACACCCATGTACACTCCTCTACACCCCTCTGTCACCCATGTACACTCCTCTACACCCCTCTGTCACCCATGTACACTCCTCTACATCCCTCTGTACACTCCTCTACACCCCTCTGTCACCCATGTACACTCCTCTACACCCCTCTGTCACCCATGTACACTCCTCTACACCCTTCTGTCACCCATGTAAACTCCTCCACACACCTCTGTCACCCATGTACACTCCTCTACACCCCTCTGACACCCATGTACTCCCCTCTACAACCCTCTGTCACCCATGTACACTTCTTTACACCCCTCTGACACCCATGTACACTCCTCTACACCCCTCTGTCACCCCTCTACACCCCTCTGTCACCCATGTACACTCCTCTATACCCCTCTGACACCCATGTATACTCCTCTACACCCCTCTGTCACCCATGTACACCCCTCTGTCACCCCTCTACACCCATCTGTCTCCCATGTACACTCCAATACACCCCTCTGCCACCCATGTACACTCCTCTACACCCCTCTGTCATCCATTTACACTCCTCTACACCCCTCTGTCACCCATGTACACTCCTCAACACCCTTCTGTCACCCATATACACTTCTCTGTCACCCCTCTACACACCAGTCACCCATGTACACTCCTCTACACCCCTCTGTCATCCATTTACACTCCTCTACACCCCTCTGTCATCCATTTACACTCGTCTACACCCCTCTGTCACCCATGTACACTCCTCTACACCCCTCTGACACCCATGTACACTCCTCTACACCCCTCTGTCACCCATGTACACTCCTCTACACCCCTCTGACACCCATGTACACTCCTCTACACCCCTCTGTCACCCATGTACACTCCTCTACACCCTTCTGTCACCCATGTAAACTCCTCCACACCCCTCTGACACCCATATACACTCCTCTACACCCCTCTGTCACCCATGTACACTCCTCTACACCCCTCTGACACCCATGTACACTCCTCTACACCCCTCTGTCACCCATGTACACCCCTGTCGCCCCTCTACACCCATCTGTCACCCATGTACACTCCATTACACCCCTCTGCCACCCATGTACTCCCCTCTACACCCCTCTGTCACCCATGTACACTCCTCTACACCCCTCTGACACCCATGTAAACTCCTCTACACCTCTCTGTCACCCATGTACACCCCTGTCACCCCTCTACACCCCTCTGTCACCCATGTACACTCCATTACACCCCTCTTCCACCCATGTACTCCCCTCTACACCCCTCTGTCACCCATGTACACTCCTCTACACCCCTCTGACACCCATGTACACTCCACTACACCCCTCTGTCACCCATGTACACTCCTCTACACCCCTCTGTCACCCATGTACACTCCTCCACACCCCTCTGTCACCCATGTACACTCCTCTACACCCCTCTGACACCCATATACACTCCTCTACACCCCTCTGTCACCCATGTACACTCCTCTACACCCCTCTGACACCCATGTACACTCCTCCACACCCCTCTGTCACCCATGTACACCCCTGTCACCCCTCTACACCCCTCTGTCACCCATGTACACTCCATTACACCCCTCTGCCACCCATGTACTCCCCTCTACACCCCTCTGTCACCCATGTACACTCCTCTATACCCCTCTGACACCCATGTACACTCCTCTACACCCCTCTGTCACCCATTTACACCCCTCTGTCAACCCTCTACACCCATCTGTCTCCCATGTACACTCCATTACACCCCTCTGCCACCCATGTACACTTCTCTACACCCCTCTGTCATCCATGTACACTCCTCTACACCCCTCTTTCATCCATGTACACTCCTCTACACCGCTCTGTCATCCATGTACACTCCTCTACACCCCTCTGCCACCCATGTACACTCCTCTACACCCCTCTGTCATCCATGTACACTCCTCTACACCCCTCTGTCATCCATGTACACTCCTCTACACCCCTCTGTCACCCATGTACACTCCTCTACACCCATCTGTCACCCATAACCCTCTACACCCCTCTGTCACCCATGTACACTCCTCTACACCCCTCTGTACCCCATATACACTCCTCTACACCCATCTGCCACCCATGTACACTCCTCTACACCCCTCTGTCACCCATGTACACTTATCTACACCCCTCTGTCCCCCATTTACACTCCTCTACACCTTCTGTCACCCATGTACACTCCTCTACACCCCACTTTCACGCATGTACTCTCCTCTACACCAATCTGTCACCACCCTCTACACCCCTCTGCCACCCATGTACACTCCTCTACACCCCTCTGTACACTCCTCTACACCCCTCTGTCACCCCTGTACACCCATCTGTCTCCCATGTACACTCCATTACACCCCTCTGCCACCCATGTACACTCCTCTACACCCCTCTGTCATCCATGTACACTCCTCTACACCCCTCGGTCATCCATGTACACTCCTCTACACCCCTCTGTCACCCATGTACACTCCTCTACACCCCTCTGTCACCCATGTACACTCCTCTACACCCCTCGGTCATCCATGTACACTCCTCTACACCCCTCTGTCACCCACATACACTCCTCTACACCCCTCTGTCACCCATGTACACTCCTCTACACCCCTCTGTCACCCATGTACACTCCTCTACACCCTTCTGTCACCCATATACACTCCCCTGTCACCCCTCTACACACCAGTCACCCATGTACACTCCTCTACACGCCACTTTCACCCATGTACACTACTCTACACCCATCTGTCACCCATATACACTCCTCTACTCCTTTGTATAGGGGATGAGATGTCTCAGGGTCGGAGTACCCCTTTAAGATGGGAATTTGCTTCTACTCCAGACAGTTCCTGACATGGACAGAGGTGTCAGCAGAAAGCACCGTGATTGTGACAGAAAAGAAATCCAAAAAGAAAAGAACCTCTGGAGAATACAGCCGCTAATAAGTACTGGAAGGATTAAGATTTTTTTTTTAACAGAAGTAATTTACAAATCTGTTAAACTTTCTGGCACCAGTTGACTTACAAAATAAAATAAAAAAAAAATAAAAAAGTTTTCCACCAGAATACCCCTTTAAAGTACTGTGCACAACGTATATGTGGTTTATTGCTGGGGTATGCGTGCTGTTTGACAAAACATGGTGGCAGGGAAGTCTGACCATGAGGCTATTTGGTAATAAACAGGTAATAGCATGAGGGACTTATTCTATGACCATTACATTGTTGGGTCTACATCAGGGGTCTCAAACTGGTGGCCCTCCAGGTGTTGCAAAACTTTAAAGGAGTAGTCCAGTGTTGACTCAGTGGTGAACAACTTATTCCCTATCTTAAGAATAGGGGATAAGTTGCAGATCACGGGGGTCCGACTGCTGGGGCCCCCTGCGATCTCCTGTACGGAGCCCCGACCGCCCGCGGGAAGGGGGCGTGTCGACCTCCGCACGAAGCAGCGGCCGACACGTACCTCAATACAACTTTATGGCAGAGCCGAAGCGCTGCCTTCGGCAATCTCCGGCTCTGCCATAGAGATGTATTGAGGGGGCATGTCGGACGCCGCTTCGTGCGGGGGTTGACACCCGCTATCTGGCCAGAGAGCAGGGGCCCCGTACAGAGAGATCGCAGGGGGCCCCAGCGGTCGGACCCCCGGCGATCTCAAACTTATCCCCTATCCTTAGGATAGGGGATAAGTTTTTCACCACTCGACTACCCCTTTAACTCCCAGCATTCCCGACAACCATTATCTGCAAAAAATGTCTGTCTGGGCATGTGCAGGCATGCTGGGAGTTGAAGTTTTGCATCATCTGGAGGGCCACCAGTTTGAGACCCGTGGTCTATATGCTTATTTTAAAATAGGCGGAAAGTGATGACTGTGTACTGCCGGTGTGAGCTGTGACATCAGCATTCGTGGCTTGTGTGAGGACACACCACTGGTGGAGAGATGTGAGAGCGACATCAGCCACCATAGAGCCACATGGAGCGACATCAGCCACCAGGCCAGTATTTTACCGGCACAACCTTTATTTTGCCGACCCTGCCGGTATTTTTATATAAAAAATACTGGCAATGCAATGGTCGGTATTTATCCAACCAATCCGACTCCTGGAATGGATCCAACCAATCAGATTCCCGGAATGTTGCACCATATAATATATCAGTGTTTCCCAACCAGAGCGCCTCCAGTTGTTGCAAAACTGCAACTTCCAGCATGCCCGGACAGCCGTTGGCTGTCCGGGCATGCTGGGAGTTGCAGTTTTGCGACAGCTGGAGGCACCCCTGGTTGGGAAACACTGGTTTAGGCTGGGTTCACATCACGTTTTTACCATACTATTTTAAATCGTTTTTTCTAAAGAAAATCGTATGGCAAAAAAACGGATGGAACAGTACGGGGAAAAGTAAACCGTATGCGTTTTTAAACCGTATACTGTTTTTAAAAGTGCATACAGTTCAATCCATTTTTTTTATTTTTTTTTTTAAATCCCCATACGTTTTTGAAAATGTTGTCCATTTTTAATGGGAGGGATATTGGGTGGGGACTTTAGGGTGCAAATGCACATGTGCAAAGTAAAAACCGTATATGTTTTCACGTATGGAACCGTATACATGTGCGTTTTCCATTGACGTCCATTTAAAAAAAAAAAAAACGTATGTGGTTGCAGTACGGTTTTTAAACCGGAGTCAAAACTGTGGTTGACTACGATTTTGTTTCCAGTTTAATAACCGTACTGCAACCACATACGTTTTTTTTTAACATGGAAGTCAATGGAAAACGCACATGTATACGGTTCCATACGGGAAAACATACAGTATTTTTTTGCACATGCGCGTTTGCATCCTAAAGTCCCCACCCAACACCCCTCCTATTAAAAATGTACAAAATTTTCGGAACTGTATGCACTTTTAAAAACAGTATACAGTTTAAAAATGCATACGGTTTACTTTTTTCCATACTGTTCCATCCGTTTTTTTGCCATACGGTTTTCTTTAGAAAAACGGATTGAAAACAGTCTGGCAAAAACGTGATGTGAACTCAGCCTTAGAGAGGACAGCAGAAGAGACAGCTGGAGCCGGGGGACAGACAAGTACTATCTGTGACATGAATAGCACCTGAATAAGAATTGCTGAAGCAGCACAGGGACTACAGAGTGTTAACCCTGAAGTAGGATCATCTGAGAGAGATTAAGAGGTTGTATTATAATAGTCTGCCCCTGCTACGAGGGCCTAGAACTAGTATTAAGATATTGAGCCCTCGGCTATGAGAACATTTGATCTGTCTTAGGCTGCATTCACACTTTGTATTTACATTACAGGTGCCAGATACGGCTGGGGGAGGGGAAAACCCGGCTCTCTCGTACCCCAGCCGGACCAGCACTGAACTCCATTTACTTTAATGAGCCGACCGGAGTCAAACGGTGACTCCGATCGGCTCATTTTTGACCCGTATGCGGTTTCCTGACCGGACCTAGAACCGTAATTCTGCTGCTCAGCAGCAGCGTGAGTTAACTCTTTCCTTGCTGGGCTCCTGGATGGTATACCTGGGTACACTATGCACCCCAGTATTCTATACAGCTGGCGTAGGTAAGTAGTGATGCTCTGCACCCTGTATACGCTATATATCACTCCTCACCTCCTTACACTCTGTGGACCGGGCGCTCTGCATCCGACCCATGGAGTGGTGCCTGAAGGCAGTAAAAAAAATTGCCACAGGATACAAAAATGATTGTTTCCACACACCAGCAAAAACGCAAGAAAAGAACGCAAGAAAAACTGAAAAAACGCAAGAAAAAGCTGTGAGTCTTTCTGGCGTTTTTACTGGTGAACAAAAAACCTCAATAAAATCCGAGTGTCAAAGCAATAGAACAAAATCCCTACGTCCACTTTTCCTGTGAGGTGCAGCTCAGGTGTCCAAATAGAACTGTGTGGAGATTTAGAACTTTGAACAAAATTTATCCTGTGCCTTGCAATTGCACCAAATTTAGACCAACCAAAACAATCTACAAAAAACATGTACCTACAACAAGGATAAATTTCCCCCAATGTATATGTGTGATTGTGTATATGTAGTAAAGCTGAGTGTGAGTGTGTGTATATGCAGTAGTGCTGAGTGAGTGTGTGTATATGTAGCTGTAGCCGAGTGTGTGATTGTGTATATGCAGCAGAGCTGAGTGTGTGATCAGGTGTATGTAGCAGAGCTGAGTGTGTGATTGTGTAAATGCAGTAGAGCTGAGTGTGATTGTGTGTATATGCAGTAGTGCTGAGTGAGTGTGTGTATATGTAGCTGTAGCTGACTGTGTGATTGTGTTTATGCAGCAGAGCTGAGTGTGTGATCAGGTGTATGTAGCAGAGCTGAGTGTGTGATTGTGTAAATGCAGCAGAGCTGAGTGTGTGATTGTGTATATGTAGCAGAGCTGAGTGTGTGATTTTGTAAATGCAGTAGAGCTGAGTGAGTGATCAGGTGTACGTAGCAGAGTTGAGTGTGTGCGTGGTCATGCTTATACATAATCACACATTCAGCTCTGCTCCATACACATGTCGCACGCTAATTTCTGCTACATGTACATCATCACACACTCAGCTCTGGTACATGTACACAGTGTTTACCAACCAGGGTACATCCAGCTTTTGCAAAACGGCAAATGCCAGCATGCCAAGTTTTGCAACACTTGGAGACATTCTGGTTGGTAAACACTGATATAGAGGTAAGGGGACAGATTGTTCAGCAAAATTACATATTTTTTAAACCCAGACATTCTGTGTGAGATTCTCAAAAACTAATGTAATTTCTGTTCCAGCGATATTATTCACACCTTTTTTTTCTCCTCACATTTTCAAAGGTCTCTTGTGCTGCTTTGAAAATATGTGAAAATTCATTTTCGCACCCCAATTTTTTTTTTGCAGCCATATTGGATTTTTGTTGCGCCACATTTTACATCCCAGAAAATTCTGGCAGAAACATCTCACAAAATATTCCATGGTTTCTAGTGCTCAGTGATAACTGTATAAATAAAACATTTCTGAGCTTAAATGTGAGTGCAGGAGCAGTGACCAAGAAAAAGATAAAATTAAAAAAATATATATATAATTTTTAATACCATTTTTCAATAATAATTTTTTTTTTTTTTTTTTTATAATTACTTACCATATTTTTCGCCCTATAGGACGCTCCGGCATATAAGACGCACCCTATTTTAAATGAGTAAAATCTAGAATACAATGTAAAGTACAGCCATTGGCTGTCCGGGCATGCCAGGAGTTGCAGTTTTGCAACATCTGGAGGTCCGCAGGTTGAAGACCACTGGTATAGGAGGTAATACTCTCGTGTCCCCGCCGCTCCGGACCGGTCACCGCTCGTCACCGCTGCCCTGGATGTCGCCCTCCATCGCTGTCGACACATCCCCGGGGTGTGCCCTTCGCTCTGGAATGTCTCTGCTGCCTGGTATCCTCCCTCTCCGTAGCCGCCATCGCGTTGCTCCTATTGGAGCGACGACGTGATGACGACAAAGGAGAGCGCCGTTCATGCAGGGGATCCGGGCACGGAGCAGACACCGAGGGGGCCGATAAGGTCCCTCCCAATGCAGCCGGCTTAGCGTCACTTTCGCTTCAGACACGGCGGTCAGCTTTGATCGCCGCGTCTGAAGGGTTAATACAGGGCATCATCGCGATCGGTGATGTCCTGTATTAGCCGTGGGTCCCGGCCATTGATGGCCGCAGGGACCACCACGATAGGTGTGTATTCGCCGTATAAGACGCACCAACTTTTCCCCCCAAGTTTTGGGGAAGAAAAAGTGCAACTTATACGGCAAAAAATACGGTATGCTTTGTACCATATGCACTATATCTCTGCACTTTTTATATCTTTTGTATTGCATGCTCTATATATTCTTGCACTCTGCAGGCACTGCTCCTATCCATTTGGTTTTAGTATACATCATTCCTGCACACTAATCAATATTCAGTTATACACTTCTATAAATATATTTTTTTACAAAAATATTTTTTTCCTTGTTGTATATGTTGCATGCACTATTTATTTGTTTTACCATTATACATGTGATCACATCCTTGTCATTTTTTTAATGCTTTCATATGCCCCCGGATTATTATTATTATAATCATTATTGCTATTATCTCTAATGTATTTGCATTATTTATAGCCATGTTATTGCCTTCACAGTCCACAGTCAGTTCTCCCACTAAAGATTTTCATTCTTTGTATTATTTAGCCCTGGGTCCGATGTTCAGCTTATTTTGTATATCCCTCTATTAGCGGCGATCTGCGGCCATTTTGGGGAAGCTTGTCTTTCCCCCTAGAATTATTTCGTGCACGCATGCGCAGTATGAGTGACTGTGGCCATGTTTTCGTGGCCGCACAAGCTCTATAATGTGAATGCGCGTTGCGTGCTCCATCACACGAGTGCCGCGGTGTCCAACGTCACTTCCGACCCAGCGGCTTACTATTAGGACAGGTGTGTTATTCCTTTTCTATTGGGTCCCTATTCTATAAATACCGTACCTGTAGCCATTATTTGCAGCCAAATTTTTTAACATATATTGATATATATTTATTTTATTGCGTCTATTATGTACATTTTTAGAATCATGTTCTTTTATTAATAAAAAATATATATTTTCATACATCGATTTGTACTTTATTTGGTGTCGCGGTTACAATGTGTTACGCTTTTGGTGTTTGTAGGTATATATGTAGAAGGAATAAGTTGCAATATATAGGGGGAAAAAGAAACATGAGGATTGGGGTGCAGGTGACTACTCCCAATGAAGCAGAGCTGTAGTGTTCTGATCAATCCGGGAGCTGTGTATTCTTCCCCCACCATCACTTTCCTCCTCTTCCTATTCTCAAAAATGAGGAATCCTCCTGCCAGAACACCCAAATCTGTAGATGACGATGGACTTTGTCAGAATTTTACTAATATTTGTATTTATATTTGTATATTATATTTATTTGTCTTCTATGTTATAAAGTGACGTTCCTTCCCACCCAAATACCCAGTCCTCCGTATAAAGTCACCGCCCCCCCAAAAAACACCCTACACCCAGAGTTTTCTATACCTTTATTTAACCCCTTCAGGACCAAGCCCATTTTGGCCTTAAGGACCAGAGCGTTTTTTGCACATCTGACCACTGTCACTTTAAACATTAATAACTCTGGAATGCTTTTAGTTATCATTCTGATTCCGAGATTGTTTTTTCGTGACATATTCTACTTTAACGTAGTGGTAACATTTTTTGGTAACTTGCATCCTTTCCTTGTGAAAAATCCTAAAATTTGATGAAAAATTTGAAAATTTTGCATTTTTCTAACTTTGAAGCTCTCTGCTTGTAAGGAAAATGTATATTACAAATTAAAAAAAAATTTATTCACATATACAATATGTCTACTTTATGTTTGCATCATAAAAGTGACGAGTTTTTACTTTTGGAAGACACCAGAGGGCTTCAAAGTTCAGCAGCAATTTTCCAATTTTTCACAAAATTTTCAAACTCACTATTTTTCAGGGACCAGTTCAGGTTTGAAGTGGATTTGAAGGGTCTTCTTATTAGAAATACCCCACAAAAGACCCCATTATAAAAACTGCACCCCCGAAAGTATTCAAAATGACATTCAGTCATCATTTTAACCCTTTAGGTGTTTCACAGGAATAGAAGCAAAGTGAAGGAGAAAATTCACAATCTTAATTTTTTACACTCGCATGTTCTTGTAGACCCAATTTTTAAATTTTTACAAGGGGTAAAAGGAGAAAATGTATACTTGTATTTGTAGACCAATTTCTCTCGAGTAAGCACATACCTCATATGTCTATGTTAAGTGTTCGGCGGGCGCAGTAGAGGGCTCAGAAGGGAAGGAGCGACAAGGGGATTTTGGAGAGTACGTTTTTCTGAAATGGTTTTTGGGGGGCATGTTGCATTTAGGAAGCCCCTATGGTGCCAGAACAGCAAAAAACCCTCACATGGCATACCATTTTGGAAACTAGACCCCTTGAGGTACGTAACAAGGAATAAAGTGAGCCTTAATACCCCACAGGTGTTTCACGACTTTTGCATATGTAAAAAAAAATTATTTTTTTTCACTAAAATGTGTGTTTCCCCCCAAATTTCACATTTTTCCAAGGGTTAATAGCAGGAAATACCCCCCAATATTTGTAACCCCTTCTCTTCTGAGTATGGAGGTACCCCATAAGTTGACCTGAAGTGCACTATGGGCGAACTACAATGCTCAGAAGAGAAGGAGTCATATTTGGCTTTTTGAGAGCAAATTTTGCTCGGGGGGCATGTCGCATTTAGGAAGCCCCTATGGTGCCAGAACAGCAAAAAATACCCACATGGCATACCATTTTGGAAACTAGACCCCTTGAGGAATGTAATAAGGAATAAAGTGAGCCTTATTACCCCACAGGTGTTTCACGACTTTTGCATATGTAAAAAAAAAAAAAATAATTTCCACTAAAATGTGTGTTTCCCCCCTAATTTCACCTTTTTGCAAGGGTTAATAGCAGAAAATACCCCCCAAAATTTGTAACCCCATCTCTTCTGAGTATGGAGGTACCCCATAAGTTGACCTGAAGTGCACTATGGGCGAACTACAATGCTCAGAAGAGAAGGAGTCATATTTGGCTTTTTGAGAGCAAATTTTGCTCGGGGAGCATGTCGCATTTAGGAAGCCCCTAAGGTGTCAGAACAGCAAAAAAAAACACACATGGCATACCATTTTGGAAACTAGACCCCTTGAGGAACGTAACAAGGGGTACAGTGAGCATTTGCCCCCCACTGGTGTCTGACAGATCTTTGGAACAGTGGGCTGTACAAGTTTTCATTTTCATGGACCACTGTTCCAAAGATCCGTCAGACACCTGTGGGGGGTAAATTCTCACTGCACCCCTCATTACATTCCGTGAGGGGTGTCGTTTCCGAAATGGGGTCACATGTGGGGTTTTTTTTTTTTTGCGTTTGTCAAAACCGCTGTAACAATCAGCCACCCCTGTGCAAATCACCTCAAATGTACATGGCGCACTCTCCCTTCTGGGCCTTGTTGTGCGCCCCCAGAGCACTTTGCGCTCACATATGGGGTATCTCTGTAGTCGGGAGAAATTGCGTTACAAATTTTGGGGGGCTTTTTTCCCTTTTACCTCTTGTGAAAATGTAAAGTATAGGGCAACATCAGCATGTTAGTGTAAAAAATAAAAAAATTTTACACTAACATTCTGGTGTAGACCCCAACATTTCCTTTTCATGAAGGGTTAAAGAAAAAGCCCCCCAAACCTTGTAACGCAATTTCTCCCGAGTACAGCGATACCCCATATGTGACCCTAAACTGTTGCCCTGAAATACGACAGGGCTCCAAAGTGAGAGCGCCATGTGCATTTGAGGCCTAAATTAGGGATTTGCATAGGGGTGGACATAGGGGTATTCTACGCCAGTGATTCCCAAACAGGGTGCCTCCAGCTGTTGCAAAACTCCCAGCATGCCTGGACAGTCAACGGCTGTCCGACAATACTGGGAGTTGTTGTTTTTCAACAGCTGGAGGCTCTGCTTTGGAAACAGTGGTGTACCGGACGTTCTTATTGGGGGAGGGGGGCTGTGTAGGGGTATGTGTATATGTAGTGTTTTTAACTTTTTATTTTATTTTGTGTTAGTGTAGTGTAGTGTTTTTAGGGTACAGTCACATGGGCGGGGGTTACAGCGAGTTTCCCAGCGCAAAATTTGCTGCATCTCAAGATGCGAGAAACCCACTGTAAAAGCCTCGCCCATGTGAATGTACCCTGTACATTCACGGGGGTGGCGGGGCGGGGGGGGCTTGCATCAGCTGTTGCAAAACCACAACTCCCAGCATGCATGGTCTGTTAGTGCATGCTGGGAGTCATAGTTTTGCAACAGCTGGAGGCACACAGGTTAGGAAACACTGAGTTAGAAACAGACAATGTTTCCCAACCAGTGTGTCTCCAGTTGTTGCAAAACTACAACTCCCAGCATGCCCAGACAGCTGAAGGGCATGCTGGGAGTTGTAGTTCGGCAACATCTGAAGGGCCAGATGTTGCTGAACTAAAACTCCCAGCATGCCTGGACAGTCAGTGCATACTGGGAGTTGTAGTTTTGCAACAGCTGGAAGAGCACAGATTGGAGACCATTATACAATGGTCTCCAAACTGGGGCCCTCCAGATGTTGCAAAACTACAACTCCCAGCATGCATGGTCTTTTAGTGCATGCTGGGAGTTATAGTTTTGCAACAGCTGGAGGCACACAGGTTAGGAAACACTGAGTTAGAAACAATGTTTCCCAACCAGTGTGTCTCCAGCTGTTGCAAAACTACAACTCCCAGCATGCCCAGACAGCTGAAGGGCATGCTGGGAGTTGTAGTTCGGCAACATCTGAAGGGCCAGATGTTGCTGAACTAAAACTCCCAGCATGCCTGGACAGTCAGTGCATGCTGGGAGTTGTAGTTTTGCAACAGCTGGAAGAGCACAGATTGGAGACCATTATACAATGGTCTCCAAACTGGGGCCCTCCAGATGTTGCAAAACTACAACTCCCAGCATGCCCGGACAGCCAAAGGCTGTCTAGGCATGCTGGGAGTTGTAGTTTTCAGACTCCTAGAAGCAGCAGTGAAGATCTTCACTGCTGCCTCTGAGGACCACATACTTACCCGTCGCTGCTCGTCCACGTGGCCGGTCCCGCGCTGCTCCTCGGTCCCGCCGCTGGATCAGGTAAGTCCGCCGGTCCCCACGTGTTCCCCCCGAATGCCGCAGGTCCCCGCGAGCCCCTGCAGCGCTTCGTCCCCCGTTCTGCCCGACTTCCAGGGGCGGGCAGTGCGGGGGATCTGAACTTTCACCCCAGATCACTGTGATTGGTCCACAGGGACCAATCACAGTGATCGCTGACCAGGACCACCAATTGATGGTCCTGGGGGTGAAGCAGAAGTTGTCCCCTGCTGGAAACAGCGGGACTTCTGCCAGTTAACCCGTGCGATGCTGCGCATCGCCGGGTTAACTGCATGTCATTTATAAACGCCGGGATGCGCGAACGCACTGCACAACCCGGCGTTTATATATGACATTCTGCGGGAAGGGGTTAATAATAAAAAGCTTATTTCACCCTATAAAACAAATGGATGTAAATGTCCATGTCTACACCTGTCCTCAGAGCAGTGACATTCCGTATGACATCACACATGTGACTTCACAAATGGTGATAGCTGGAAAAAGAGGTGCAGAGCCCCAGAGGCCTTACTCTGAGGACTGCAATCTAGCGAGCACTAGTGTTTCTATATTGTTTCCTTGCGCTTTTTATTTTATCATGATTCGAGGGGACCACATCAGCAGGGATGAGGTCAATTTGGCCTGTAGCATGTGCTGGACAGTTACCATCCTCCTGGGTTCCCTCTTCACCACCGGCCCGAGTTTCTGGTTTGAAATCACCAGCAACCAACCGAGCCAGAATATAACCTCCAGCCACCTGCAAGGGCAGAACGATACCATCAGAGATCTGCCCAGCTTGAATACTACCAGCAGCGACATGAAGTGTCCCATCTGGACGAGGACCAGGACCAGAAAGATCACCCCTGTCCTGGGGAGTAATGACACCACTGCCAGCAGCGACACGATCAGCTGGGATTCCATTACCAACAACCTGCAGAGCGGGGCGGCCATCATCAAAAACTATCTTGGCTGGATCAGCACTTATGGTGACCTGATCATCTCCCTGCTATGCTATATCCCCATCAATAACAACCTGCTGGACCGGTTCATAGATGCTGTTGACGATCTGATCTCGTTTGCTAGTACCATCAGTGACCTGCTGTCCTGGATAGACACCACCACTGAATTGGTATTCTGGATCCCCACCATCACCAGCAGTTCCCTGCTTGCCTGGATGAACCCAGTCAATGAGTTGGTGACCTGGATTAGCACCAGCAGCACTATAGAGCTTCTTTACGTGATCTGTAACCCCACCGCCATCAGCTGGATCGGCTTCATCAGTGACAGGCTCACCTGGATCGCCATCACACTTCAGCTTCTGACGTGGGTTATGCCAAGGGGGATAGTGACCAGCATCACCGGACCGATGGACTATATTAACTCGGTCAGACAGTTCCTGGGACGGGTCACCATTGCCATCCTAATTGTCAATATCCCCGAGATAAGAGGTGTCATTAACGTCATCACCAGTATACTATGGGTATTCTTCACCAACCTGTATGTATGAACACTGGAAAAGATGAATAAACATTTTTATTTGACAAATATTCCGATTGATGTAATTATTGTTATAATAATAGACAAAGTGGGGAATTTATTATAGATCAGCGTTTTATATGTCAGTGAGAAACAAAGTAGTAGAGTAAGATGCCCAGGGCCGGGTTTAGGCTCAGTGAGGCCCTAGGCAAAATCAAAAGTGGGGCCCAAAAGTCGTAATGGTGCACTAACCAGATTTGAACATTTTTGGTCACTTCAAATACTATAAAAATATCTAAAAAGCAATTAAGAAGTTCCATCAAACAAAAAAAGCACCGATAAAAACTACAAATCACAGCGCAAAAAATGACCTCATACATCCCCATATACAGAAAAATAAGAGTTATAGGGATCAGAATAGTACAATTTTATATTTTTGTATAGTCCCCCACATTAGGTAAAGAGTATGATCCCCCACATTAGGTAGACAGTATAGTACCCCCAACATTAGGTAAAGAGTATAGCTACCCCACATTAGGTTGGCAGTATAGTTCCCCCATATTAGGTGCAGTATAGTCCCCAACATTAGGTTGGCAGTATAGTTGCCCCACATTAGGTGCAGTATAGTCCCCCACATTAGGTGCAGTATATTTCCCCCACATTAGGTGCAGTCTACAGTAGTCCCCCCACATTAGGTGCAGTATACAGTAGTACTCCACATTAGGTGCAGTATAAAGTAGTTCCCCACATTAGGTGCAGTATACAGTAGTCCCCCACATTAGGTGCAGTATACAGTAGTCCCCCACATTAGGTGCAGTATACAGTAATCCCCCACATTAGGTGCAGTATACAGTAGTTCCCCACATTAGGGGCAGTATACAGTAGTCCCCATAATTAGGTGCAGTATACAGTAGTTCCCCCACATTAGGTGCAGTATACAGTAGTTCTCCCACATTAGGTGCAGTATACAGTAGTCCCCCACATTGGGTGCAGTATACATACTGTAGTCCCCCACATTAGTTGCAGTATAAAGTAGTTCCCCACATTAGGTGCAGTATACAGTAGTCCCCCACATTAGATGCAGTATACATACAGTATTCCCTCACATTAAGTGCAGTATAAAGTAGTTCCCCACATTAGGTGCAGTATACAGTAATTCCCCCACATTAGGTGCAGTATAAAGTAGTCTCTCACGTTAGGTGCAGTATACAGTAGTCCCTCACTTTAGGTGCAGCATACAGTAGTCCCCCACATTAGGTGCAGTATAAAGTAGTTCCCCACATTAGGTGCAGTATACAGTAGATCCCCACATGAGGTGCAGTATACAGTAGTCCCCCCAAAATAGGTACAGTATAAAGTAGTTCCCCACATTTGGTGCAGTATACATACAGTAGTCCCCCACATTAGGCGCAGTAAAAAGTAGTTCCCCACATTAGGTGCAAAATACAGCAGTCCCCCACATTAGGTGCAGTATACAGTAGTTCCCCCATCTTAGGTGAAGTATACAGTAGTCCTCCACATTAGGTGCAGTATACATACAGTAGTCCCCCACATTAGGTGCAGTAAAAAGTAGTTCTCCACATTAGGTGCAGTATACAGTAGTCCCCCACATTAGGTGCAGTATACAGTAGTCCCCCACATTAGGTGCAGTATACAGTAGCCCCCGACATTAGGTGCAGTATACAGTAGTCCCCCACATTAGGTGCAGTATACAGTAGTTACCACACATTAGGTGCAGTATACAGTAGTCCCCCACATTAGGTGCAGTATACAGTAGTCCCCCACATTAGGTGCAGTATACAGTAGTCCCCCACATTAGGTGCAGTATACAGTAGTTCTCCACATTAGGTGCAGTATACAGTAGTCCCCCACATTAGGTGCAGTATAAAGTAGTTCCCCACATTAGGTGCAGTATACAGTAGTCCCCCACAATAGGTGCAGTATGCAGTAGTCCTCCACATTAGGTGCAGTATAAAGTAGTTCCCCACATTAGGTGTAGTATAAAGTAGTCCCCCACATTGGGTGCAGTATACATACAGTAGTTCCCCTCATTAGGTGCAGTATAAAGTAGTTCCCCACATTAGGTGCAGTATAAAGTAGTCTCACACATTAGGTGCAGTATACATACAGTAGTCCCCCACATTAGGTGCAGTATACAGTAGTCCCCCACATTAGGTGCAGTATACAGTAGTCCCGCACATTAGGTGCAGTATACAGTAGTTCCTCCACATTAGGAGCAATATACAGTAGTCCCACACATTAGGTGCAGTATACAGTAGTCCCCCACATTAGGAGCAGTATACAGTCGTCCCCCACATAAGTTGCAGTATACAGTCGTCCCCCACATTAGGTGCAGTATACATACAGTAGTCCCCCACATTAGGTGCAGTATACATACAGTAGTCCCACACATTAGGTGCAGTATACAGTAGTCCCCCACAGTAGGTGCAGTATAAAGTAGTTCCCCACATTAGGTGCAGTATACAGTAGTCCCACACATTAGGTGCAGTATACAGTAGTCCCCCACATTAGGAGCAGTATACAGTAGTCCCACACATTAGGTGCAGTATACAGTAGTCCCCCACATTAGGTGCAGTATAAAGTAGTTCCCCACATTAGGTGCAGTATACAGTAGTCCCACACATTAGGTGCAGTATACAGTAGTCCCCCACATTAGGAGCAGTATACAGTAGTCCCCCACATAAGTTGCAGTATACAGTAGTCCCCCACATTAGGTGCAGTATACATACAGTAGTCCCCCACATTAGTTGCAGTATAAAGTAGTTCCCCACATTAGGTGCAGTATACAGTAGTCCCCCACATTAGGTGCAGTATAAAGTAATTCCCCACTTTAGGTGCAGTACACAGTAGTTACCCCACATTAGGTGCAGTATAAAGTAGACCCCCACATTAGGTGCAGAATACAGTAGTCCCCCACATTAGGTGCAGTATAAATTAGTTCCCCTCATTAGGTGCATTATACAGTAGTTCCCCCACATTAGGAGCAATATACAGTAGTCCCACACATTAGGTGCAGTATACAGTAGTCCCACACATTAGGTGCAGTATACAGTAGTCCCCCACATTAGGAGCAGTATACAGTAGTCCCCCACATAAGTTGCAGTATACAGTAGTCCCCCACATTAGGTGCAGTATACATACAGTAGTCCCCCACATTAGTTGCAGTATAAAGTAGTTCCTCACAATAGGTGCAGTATACAGTAGTCCCCCACATTAGGTACAGTATAAAGTAGTTCCCCACATTAGGTGCATTATACAGTAGTTACCCCACATTAGGTGCAGTATAAAGTAGTCCCCCACATTAGGTGCAGTATACAATAGTCCCCCACATTAGGTGCAGTATAAAGTAGTTACCCTCATTAGGTGCAGTATACAGTAGTCCCGCACATTAGGTGCATTATACAGTAGTCGCCCACATTAGGTGCAGTATACAGTAGTCCCACACATTAGGTGCAGTATACAGTAGTCCCCCACATTAGGTGCAGTATAAAGTAGTTCCCCACATAAGGTGCAGAATACAGTAGTCCCACACATTAGGTGCAGTATACAGTAGTCCCCCACATTAGGAGCAGTATACAGTAGTCCCCCACATTAGGTGCAGTATACAGTAGTCCCCCACATTAGTTGCAGTATAAAGTAGTTCCTCACAATAGGTGCAGTATACAGTAGTCCCCCACATTAGGTACAGTATAAAGTAGTTCCCCACATTAGGTGCACTATACAGTAGTTACCCCACATTAGGTGCAGTATAAAGTAGTCCCCCACATTAGGTGCAGTATACAGTAGTCCCCCACATTATGTGCAGTATAAAGTAGTTCCCCACATTAGGTGCAGTATACATTAGTCCCACTCATTAGGTGCAGTATACAGTAGTCCCCCACATTAGGTGCAGTATACAGTAGTCCCCCACATTAGGTGCAGTATACAGTAGTTCTCCACATTAGGTGCAGTATACAGTAGTCCCCCACATTAGGTGCAGTATAAAGTAGTTCCCCACATTAGGTGCAGTATACAGTAGTCCCCCACAATAGGTGCAGTATAAAGTAGTTCCCCACATTAGGTGTAGTATAAAGTAGTCCCCCACATTGGGTGCAGTATACATACAGTAGTTCCCCTCATTAGGTGCAGTATAAAGTAGTTCCCCACATTAGGTGCAGTATACAGTAGTCCCCCACATTAGGTGCAGTATACAGTAGTCCCGCACATTTGGTGCAGTATACAGTAGTCCCCCAACTTAGGTGCAGTATACAGTAGTTCCTCCACATTAGGAGCAATATACAGTAGTCCCACACATTAGGTGCAGTATACAGTAGTCCCCCACATTAGGAGCAGTATACAGTAGTCCCCCACATAAGTTGCAGTATACAGTCGTCCCCCACATTAGGTGCAGTATAAAGTAGTTCCCCTCATTAGGTGCAGTATACAGTAGTCCCGCACATTAGGTGCATTATACAGTAGTCCCCCACATTAGGTGCAGTATACATTAGTCCCACTCATTAGGTGCAGTATACAGTAGTCCCCCACATTAGGTGCAGTATACAGTAGTCCCACACATTAGGTGCAGTATACAGTAGTTCCCCCACATTAGGAGCAATATACAGTAGTCCCACACATTAGGTGCAGCATACAGTAGTCCCCCACATTAGGAGCAGTATACTGTAGTCCCCCACATAAGTTGCAGTATACAGTAGTCCCCCACATTAGGTGCAGTATACATACAGTAGTCCCCCACATTAGTTGCAGTATAAAGTAGTTCCCCACATTAGGTGCAGTATACAGTAGTCCCCCACATTAGGTGCAGTATACAGTCGTCCCCCACATTAGGTGCAGTATACATACAGTAGTCCCCCACATTAGTTGCAGTATAAAGTAGTTCCCCACATTAGGTGCAGTATACAGTAGTCTCCCACATTAGGTGCAGTATAAAGTAATTCCCCACATTAGGTGCAGTATACAGTAGTTACCCCACATTAGGTGCAGTATAAAGTAGACCCCCACATTAGGTGCAGTATACAGTAGTCCCCCACATTAGGTGCAGTATAAAGTAGTTCCCCTCATTAGGTGCAGTATACAGTAGTTCCCCCACATTAGGAGCAATATACAGTAGTCCCACACATTAGGTGCAGTATACAGTAGTCCCCCACATTAGGAGCAGTATACAGTAGTCCCCCACATAAGTTGCAGTATACAGTAGTCCCCCACATTAGGTGCAGTATACATACAGTAGTCCCCCACATTAGGTGCAGTATACATACAGTAGTCCCACACATTAGGTGCAGTATACAGTAGTCCCCCACATTAGGTGCAGTATAAAGTAGTTCCCCACATTAGGTGCAGTATACAGTAGTCCCACACATTAGGTGCAGTATACAGGAGTCACCCACATTAGGAGCAGTATACAGTAGTCCCCCACATAAGTTGCAGTATACAGTAGTCCCCCACATTAGGTGCAGTATACATACAGAAGTCCCCCACATTAGTTGCAGTATAAAGTAGTTCCTCACAATAGGTGCAATATACAGTAGTCCCCCACATTAGGTACAGTATAAAGTAGTTCCCCACATTAGGTGCACTATACAGTAGTTACCCCACATTAGGTACAGTATAAAGTAGTCCCCCACATTAGGTGCAGTATACAGTAGTCCCCCACATTAGGTGCAGTGTAAGGTAGTTCCCCTCATTAGGTGCAGTATACAGTAGTCCCGCACATTAGGTGCATTATACAGTAGTCCCCCACATTAGGTGCAGTATACATTAGTCCCACTCATTAGGTGCAGTATACAGTAGTCCCCCACATTAGGTGCAGTATACAGTAGTCCCACACATTAGGTGCAGTATACAGTAGTTTCCCCACATTAGGAGCAATATACAGTAGTCCCACACATTAGGTGCAGCATACAGTAGTCCCCCACATTAGGAGCAGTATACTGTAGTCCCCCACATAAGTTGCAGTATACAGTAGTCCCCCACATTAGGTGCAGTATACATACAGTAGTCCCCCACATTAGTTGCAGTATAAAGTAGTTCCCCACATTAGGTGCAGTATACAGTAGTCCCCCACATTAGGTGCAGTATACAGTAGTCCCCCACATTAGGTGCAGTATAAAGTAGTTCCCCACATTAGGTGCAGTATACAGTAGTCCCCCACATTAGGTGCAGTATACAGTAGTCCCACTCATTAGGTGCAGTATACAGTAGTCCCCCACATTAGGTGCAGTATACAGTAGTCCCACACAGTAGGTGCAGTATACAGTAGTTCCCCCACATTAGGAGCAATATACAGTAGTCCCACACATTAGGTGCAGTATACAGTATTCCCCCACATTAGGAGAAGTATACAGTAGTCCCCCACATAAGTTGCAGTATACAGTAGTCCCCCACATTAGGTGCAGTATACATACAGTAGTCCCCCACATTAGGTGCAGTATACATACAGTAGTCCCACACATTAGGTGCAGTATACAGTAGTCCCCCACATTAGGTGAAGTATAAAGTAGTTCCCCACATTAGGTGCAGTATACAGTAGTCCCACACATTAGGTGCAGTATACAGTAGTCCCCCACATTAGGTGCAGTATAAAGTAGTTCCCCACATTATGTGCAGTATACAGTAGTCCCACACATTAGGTGCAGTATACAGTAGTCCCCCACATTAGGAGCAGTATACAGTAGTCCCCCACATAAGTTGCAGTATACAGTAGTCCCCCACATTAGGTGCAGTATACATACAGTAGTCCCCCACATTAGTTGCAGTATAAAGTAGTCCCCCACATTAGGTACAGTATAAAGTAGTTCCCCACATTATGTGCACTATACAGTAGTTACCCCACATTAGGTGCAGTATACAGTAGTCCCACACATTAGGTGTAGTATACAGTAGTCCCACACATTAGGTGCAGTATACAGTAGTTCCCCCACATTAGGAGCAATATACAGTAGTCCCACACATTAGGTGCAGCATACAGTAGTCCCACACATTAGGAGCAGTATACTGTAGTCCCCCACATAAGTTGCAGTATACAGTAGTCCCCCACATTAGGTGCAGTATACATACAGTAGTCCCCCACATTAGTTGCAGTATAAAGTAGTTCCCCACATTAGGTGCAGTATACAGTAGTCCCCCACATTAGGTGCAGTATACAGTAGTCCCCCACATTAGGTGCAGGATAAAGTAGTTCCCCACATTAGGTGCAGTATACAGTAGTCCCCCACATTAGGTGCAGTATACAGTAGTCCCACTCATTAGGTGCAGTATACAGTAGTCCCCCACATTAGGTGCAGTATACAGTAGTCCCACACATTAGGTGCAGTATACAGTAGTTCCCCCACATTAGGAGCAATATACAGTAGTCCCACACATTAGGTGCAGTATACAGTAGTCCCCCACATTAGGAGAAGTATACAGTAGTCCCCCACATAAGTTGCAGTATACAGTAGTCCCCCACATTAGGTGCAGTATACATACAGTAGTCCCCCACATTAGGTGCAGTATACATACAGTAGTCCCACACATTAGGTGCAGTATACAGTAGTCCCCCACATTAGGTGAAGTATAAAGTAGTTCCACACATTAGGTGCAGAATACAGTAGTCCCCCACATTAGGTGCAGTATAAAGTAGTTCCCCACATTATGTGCAGTATACAGTAGTCCCACACATTAGGTGCAGTATACAGTAGTCCCCCACATTAGGAGCAGTATACAGTAGTCCCCCACATAAGTTGCAGTATACAGTAGTCCCCCACATTAGGTGCAGTATACATACAGTAGTCCCCCACATTAGTTGCAGTATAAAGTAGTTCCTCACAATAGGTGCAGTATACAGTAGTCCCCCACATTAGGTACAGTATAAAGTAGTTCCCCACATTAGGTGCACTATACAGTAGTTACCCCACATTAGGTGCAGTATAAAGTAGTCCCCCACATTAGGTGCAGTATACAGTAGTCCCCCACATTAGGTGCAGTATAAAGTAGTTCCCCTCATTAGGTGCAGTATACAGTAGTCCCGCACATTAGGTGCATTATACAGTATTCCCCCTTATTAGGTGCAGTATACAGTAGTTCCCCCACATTAGGAGCAATATACAGTAGTCCCACACATTAGGTGCAGCATACAGTAGTCCCCCACATTAGGAGCAGTATACTGTAGTCCCCCACATAAGTTGCAGTATACAGTAGTCCCCCACATTAGGTGCAGTATACATACAGTAGTCCCCCACATTAGTTGCAGTATAAAGTAGTTCCCCACATTAGGTGCAGTATACAGTAGTCCCCCACATTAGGTGCAGTATACAGTAGTCCCCCACATTAGGTGCAGTATAAAGTAGTTCCCCACATTATGTGCAGTATACAGTAGTCCCCCACATTAGGTGCAGTACACAGTAGTCCCACTCATTAGGTGCAGTATACAGTAGTCCCCCACATTAGGTGCAGTATACAGTAGTCCCACACATTAGGTGCAGTATACAGTAGTTCCCCCACATTAGGAGCAATATACAGTAGTCCCACACATTAGGTGCAGTATACAGTAGTCCCCCACATTAGGAGAAGTATACAGTAGTCCCCCACATAAGTTGCAGTATACAGTAGTCCCCCACATTAGGTGCAGTACACATACAGTAGTCCCCCACATTAGGTGCAGTATACATACAGTAGTCCCACACATTAGGTGCAGTATACAGTAGTCCCCCACATTAGGTGAAGTATAAAGTAGTTCCCCACATTAGGTGCAGTATACAGTAGTCCCACACATTAGGTGCAGTATACAGTAGTCCCCCACATTAGGTGCAGTATAAAGTAGTTCCCCACATTATGTGCAGTATACAGTAGTCCCACACATTAGGTGCAGTATACAGTAGTCCCCCATATTAGGAGCAGTATACAGTAGTCCCCCACATAAGTTGCAGTATACAGTAGTCCCCCACATTAGGTGCAGTATACATACAGTAGTCCCCCACATTAGTTGCAGTATAAAGTAGTTCCCCACATTAGGTGCAGTATACAGTAGTCCCCCACATTAGGTACAGTATAAAGTAGTTCCCCACATTAGTTGCAGTATAAAGTAGTTCCTCACAATAGGTGCAGTATACAGTAGTCCCCCACATTAGGTACAGTATAAAGTAGTTCCCCACATTATGTGCACTATACAGTAGTTACCCCACATTAGGTGCAGTATAAAGTAGTCCCCCACATTAGGTGCAGTATACAGTAGTCCACCACATTAGGTGCAGTATAAAGTAGTTCCCCTCATTAGGTGCAGTATACAGTAGTCCCGCACATTAGGTGCATTATACAGTAGTCCCCCACATTAGGTGCAGTATACATTAGTCCCACTCATTAGGTGCAGTATACAGTAGTCCCCCACATTAGGTGCAGTATACAGTAGTTCCCCCACATTAGGAGCAATATACAGTAGTCCCACACATTAGGTGCAGCATACAGTAGTCCCCCACATTAGGAGCAGTATACTGTAGTCCCCCACATAAGTTGCAGTATACAGTAGTCCCCCACATTAGGTGCAGTATACATACAGTAGTCCCCCACATTAGTTGCAGTATAAAGTAGTTCCCCACATTAGGTGCAGTATACAGTAGTCCCCCACATTAGGTGCAGTATACAGTCGTCCCCCACATTAGGTGCAGTATACATACAGTAGTCCCCCACATTAGTTGCAGTATAAAGTAGTTCCCCACATTAGGTGCAGTATACAGTAGTCTCCCACATTAGGTGCAGTATAAAGTAATTCCCCACATTAGGTGCAGTATACAGTAGTTACCCCACATTAGGTGCAGTATAAAGTAGACCCCCACATTAGGTGCAGTATACAGTAGTCCCCCACATTAGGTGCAGTATAAAGTAGTTCCCCTCATTAGGTGCAGTATACAGTAGTTCCCCCACATTAGGAGCAATATACAGTAGTCCCACACATTAGGTGCAGTATACAGTAGTCCCCCACATTAGGAGCAGTATACAGTAGTCCCCCACATAAGTTGCAGTATACAGTAGTCCCCCACATTAGGTGCAGTATACATACAGTAGTCCCCCACATTAGGTGCAGTATACATACAGTAGTCCCACACATTAGGTGCAGTATACAGTAGTCCCCCACATTAGGTGCAGTATACATTAGTCCCACTCATTAGGTGCAGTATAAAGTAGTCCCCAACATTAGGTGCAGTATACTGTAGTCCCCCACATTAGGTGCAGTATACAGTAGTCCCCCACATTAGGTGCAGTATACAGTAGTCCCCCACATTAGGTGCAGAATACAGTAGTCCCCCACATTAGGTGAAGTATAAAGTAGTTCCCCACATTAGGTGCAGTATACAGTAGTCCCACACATTAGGTGCAGAATACAGTAGTCCCCCACATTAGGTGCAGTATAAAGTAGTTCCCCACATTATGTGCAGTATACAGTAGTCCCCCACATTAGGAGCAGTATACAGTAGTCCCCCACATAAGTTGCAGTATACAGTAGTCCCCCACATTAGGTGCAGTATACATACAGTAGTCCCCCACATTAGTTGCAGTATAAAGTAGTTCCTCACAATAGGTGCAGTATACAGTAGTCCCCCACATTAGGTACAGTATAAAGTAGTTCCCCACATTAGGTGCACTATACAGTAGTTACCCCACATTAGGTGCAGTATAAAGTAGTCCCCCACATTAGGTGCAGTATACAGTAGTCCCCCACATTAGGTGCAGTATAAAGTAGTTCCCCTCATTAGGTGCAGTATACAGTAGTCCCGCACATTAGGTGCATTATACAGTAGTCCCCCACATTAGGTGCAGTATACATTAGTCCCACTCATTAGGTGCAGTATACAGTAGTCCCCCACATTAGGTGCAGTATACAGTAGTCCCACCCATTAGGTGCAGTATACAGTAGTTCCCCCACATTAGGAGCAATATACAGTAGTCCCACACATTAGGTGCAGCATACAGTAGTCCCCCACATTAGGAGCAGTATACTGTAGTCCCCCACATAAGTTGCAGTATACAGTAGTCCCCCACATTAGGTGCAGTATACATACAGTAGTCCCCCACATTAGTTGCAGTATAAAGTAGTTCCCCACATTAGGTGCAGTATACAGTAGTCCCCCACATTAGGTGCAGTATACAGTAGTCCCCCACATTAGGTGCAGTATAAAGTAGTTCCCCACATTAGGTGCAGTATACAGTAGCCCCCCACATTAGGTGCAGTATACAGTAGTCCTACTGATTAGGTGCAGTATACAGTAGTCCCCCACATTAGGTGCAGTATACAGTAGCCCCACACATTAGGTGCAGTATACAGTAGTTCCCCCACATTAGGAGCAATATACAGTAGTCCCACACATTAGGTGCAGTATACAGTAGTCCCCCACATTAGGAGAAGTATACAGTAGTCCCCCACATAAGTTGCAGTATACAGTAGTCCCCCACATTAGGTGCAGTATACATACAGTAGTCCCCCACATTAGGTGCAGTATACATACAGTAGTCCCACACATTAGGTGCAGTATACAGTAGTCCCCCACATTAGGTGAAGTATAAAGTAGTTCCCCACACATTAGGTGCAGTATACAGTAGTCCCACACATTAGGTGCAGTATACAGTAGTCCCCCACATTAGGAGCAGTATACAGTAGTCCCCCACATAAGTTGCAGTATACAGTAGTCCCCCACATTAGGTGCAGTATACATACAGTAGTCCCCCACATTAGGTGCAGTATAAAGTAGTTCCTCACATTAGGTGCAGTATAAAGTAGTCCCCAACATTAGGTGCAGTATACAGTAGTCCCCCACATTAGGTGCAGTATACAGTAGTCCCCCACATTAGGTGCAGTATACAGTAGTCCCCCACATTAGGTGCAGTATACAGTAGTCCCCCACATTAGGTGCAGTATAAAGTAGTTCCCCACATTAGGAGCAGTATACAGTAGTTACAACACATTAGGTGCAGTATACAGTAGTCCCCCACATTAGGTGCAGTATACAGTAGTCCCCCACATTAGGTGTAGTATCCTGTAGTCCCCCACATTAGTTGCTGTATAAAGTAGTTCCCCTCATTAGGTGCAGTATACAGTAGTTCCGCACATTAGGTGCAGTATACAGTAGTCCCCCCACATTAGGTGCAGTATACAGTAGTCCCCCACATTAGGTGCAGTATACAGTAGTCCCCCACATTAGGTGCAGTATAAAGTAGTTCTCCACATTAGGTGCAGTATACAGTAGTCCCCCACATTAGGTGCAGTATACAGTAGTCCCACTCATTAGGTGCAGTATACAGTAGTCCCCCACATTAGGAGCAGTATACAGTAGTCCCCCACATAAGTTGCAGTATGCAGTAGTCCCCCACATTAGGTGCAGTATACATACAGTAGTCCCACACATTAGGTGCAGTATACAGTAGTCCCCCACATTAGGTGCAGTATAAAGTAGTTCCCCACATTAGGTGCAGTATACAGTAGTCCCACACATTAGGTGCAGTATACAGTAGTCCCCCACATTAGGAGCAGTATACAGTAGTCCCCCACATAAGTTGCAGTATACAGTAGTCCCCCACATTAGGTGCAGTATACATACAGTAGTCCCCCACATTAGGTGCAGTATAAAGTAGTTCCCCACATTAGGTGCAGTATACAGTAGTCCCCCACATTAGGTGGAGTATAAAGTAGTTCCCCACATTAGGTGCAGTATACAGTAGTCCCCCACATTAAGTGCAGTATACAGTAGTTACCACACATTAAGTGCAGTATACAGTTGTCCCCCACATTAGGTGCAGTATACAGTAGTCCCCCACATTAGGTGCAGTATACAGTAGTCCCCCACATTAGGTGCAGTATACAGTAGTTCTCCACATTAGGTGCAGTATACAGTAGTCCCCCACATTAGGTGCAGTATAAAGTAGTTCCCCACATTAGGTGCAGTATACAGTAGTCCCCCACAATAGGTGCAGTATGCATACAGTAGTCCTCCACATTAGGTGCAGTATAAAGTAGTTCCCCACATTAGGTGTAGTATAAAGTAGTCCCCCACATTGGGTGCAGTATACATACAGTAGTTCCCCTCATTAGGTGCAGTATAAAGTAGTTCCCCACATTAGGTGCAGTATAAAGTAGTCTCACACATTAGGTGCAGTATACATACAGTAGTCCCCCACATTAGGTGCAGTATACAGTAGTCCCCCACATTAGGTGCAGTATACAGTAGTCCCGCACATTTGGTGCAGTATACAGTAGTCCCCCACATTAGGTGCAGTATACAGTAGTTCCTCCACATTAGGAGCAATATACAGTAGTCCCACACATTAGGAGCAGTATACAGTCGTCCCCCACATAAGTTGCAGTATACAGTCGTCCCCCACATTAGGTGCAGTATACATACAGTAGTCCCCCACATTAGGTGCAGTATACATACAGTAGTCCCCCACATTAGGTGCAGTATACAGTAGTCCCCCACAGTAGGTGCAGTATAAAGTAGTTCCCCACATTAGGTGCAGTATACAGTAGTCCCACACATTAGGTGCAGTATACAGTAGTCCCCCACATTAGGAGCAGTATACAGTAGTCCCACACATTAGGTGCAGTATACAGTAGTCCCCCACATTAGGTGCAGTATAAAGTAGTTCCCCACATTAGGTGCAGTATACAGTAGTCCCACACATTAGGTGCAGTATACAGTAGTCCCCCACATTAGGAGCAGTATACAGTAGTCCCCCACATAAGTTGCAGTATACAGTAGTCCCCCACATTAGGTGCAGTATACATACAGTAGTCCCCCACATTAGTTGCAGTATAAAGTAGTTCCCCACATTAGGTGCAGTATACAGTAGTCCCCCACATTAGGTGCAGTATAAAGTAATTCCCCACTTTAGGTGCAGTACACAGTAGTTACCCCACATTAGGTGCAGTATAAAGTAGACCCCCACATTAGGTGCAGTATACAGTAGTCCCCCACATTAGGTGCAGTATAAATTAGTTCCCCTCATTAGGTGCATTATACAGTAGTTCCCCCACATTAGGAGCAATATACAGTAGTCCCACACATTAGGTGCAGTATACAGTAGTCCCACACATTAGGTGCAGTATACAGTAGTCCCCCACATTAGGAGCAGTATACAGTAGTCCCCCACATAAGTTGCAGTATACAGTTGTCCGCCACATTAGGTGCAGTATACATACAGTAGTCCCCCACATTAGTTGCAGTATAAAGTAGTTCCTCACAATAGGTGCAGTATACAGTAGTCCCCCACATTAGGTACAGTATAAAGTAGTTCCCCACATTAGGTGCACTATACAGTAGTTACCCCACATTAGGTGCAGTATAAAGTAGTCCCCCACATTAGGTGCAGTATACAATAGTCCCCCACATTAGGTGCAGTATAAAGTAGTTACCCTCATTAGGTGCAGTATACAGTAGTCCCGCACATTAGGTGCATTATACAGTAGTCGCCCACATTAGGTGCAGTATACATTAGTCCCACTCATTAGGTGCAGTATACAGTAGTCCCACACATTAGGTGCAGTATACAGTAGTTCCCCACATTAGGTGCAGTATAAAGTAGTTCCCCACATTAGGTGCAGTATACAGTAGTCCCACACATTAGGTGCAGTATACAGTAGTCCCCCACATTAGGAGCAGTATACAGTAGTCCCCCACATTAGGTGCAGTATACATACAGTAGTCCCCCACATTAGTTGCAGTATAAAGTAGTTCCTCACAATAGGTGCAGTATACAGTAGTCCCCCACATTAGGTACAGTATAAAGTAGTTCCCCACATTAGGTGCACTATACAGTAGTTACCCCACATTAGGTGCAGTATAAAGTAGTCCCCCACATTAGGTGCAGTATACAGTAGTCCCCCACATTAGGTGCAGTATAAAGTAGTTCCCCACATTAGGTGCAGTATACATTAGTCCCACTCATTAGGTGCAGTATACAGTAGTCCCCCACATTAGGTGCAGTATACAGTAGTCCCCCACATTAGGTGCAGTATACAGTAGTTCTCCACATTAGGTGCAGTATACAGTAGTCCCCCACATTAGGTGCAGTATAAAGTAGTTCCCCACATTAGGTGCAGTATACAGTAGTCCCCCACAATAGGTGCAGTATGCATACAGTAGTCCTCCACATTAGGTGCAGTATAAAGTAGTTCCCCACATTAGGTGTAGTATAAAGTAGTCCCCCACATTGGGTGCAGTATACATACAGTAGTTCCCCTCATTAGGTGCAGTATAAAGTAGTTCCCCACATTTAGTGCAGTATAAAGTAGTCTCACACATTAGGTGCAGTATACATACAGTAGTCCCCCACATTAGGTGCAGTATACAGTAGTCCCCCACATTAGGTGCAGTATACAGTAGTCCCGCACATTTGGTGCAGTATACAGTAGTCCCCCACATTAGGTGCAGTATACAGTAGTTCCTCCACATTAGGAGCAATATACAGTAGTCCCACACATTAGGTGCAGTATACAGTAGTCCCCCACATTAGGAGCAGTATACAGTAGTCCCCCACATAAGTTGCAGTATACAGTCGTCCCCCACATTAGGTGCAGTATAAAGTAGTTCCCCTCATTAGGTGCAGTATACAGTAGTCCCGCACATTAGGTGCATTATACAGTAGTCCCCCACATTAGGTGCAGTATACATTAGTCCCACTCATTAGGTGCAGTATACAGTAGTCCCCCACATTAGGTGCAGTATACAGTAGTCCCACACATTAGGTGCAGTATACAGTAGTTCCCCCACATTAGGAGCAATATACAGTAGTCCCACACATTAGGTGCAGCATACAGTAGTCCCCCACATTAGGAGCAGTATACTGTAGTCCCCCACATAAGTTGCAGTATACAGTAGTCCCCCACATTAGGTGCAGTATACATACAGTAGTCCCCCACATTAGTTGCAGTATAAAGTAGTTCCCCACATTAGGTGCAGTATACAGTAGTCCCCCACATTAGGTGCAGTATACAGTCGTCCCCCACATTAGGTGCAGTATACATACAGTAGTCCCCCACATTAGTTGCAGTATAAAGTAGTTCCCCACATTAGGTGCAGTATACAGTAGTCTCCCACATTAGGTGCAGTATAAAGTAATTCCCCACATTAGGTGGAGTATACAGTAGTTACCCCACATTAGGTGCAGTATAAAGTAGACCCCCACATTAGGTGCAGTATACAGTAGTCCCCCACATTAGGTGCAGTATAAAGTAGTTCCCCTCATTAGGTGCAGTATACAGTAGTTCCCCCACATTAGGAGCAATATACAGTAGTCCCACACATTAGGTGCAGTATACAGTAGTCCCCCACATTAGGAGCAGTATACAGTAGTCCCCCACATAAGTTGCAGTATACAGTAGTCCCCCACATTAGGTGCAGTATACATACAGTAGTCCCCCACATTAGGTGCAGTATACATACAGTAGTCCCACACATTAGGTGCAGTATACAGTAGTCCCCCACATTAGGTGCAGTATAAAGTAGTTCCCCACATTAGGTGCAGTATACAGTAGTCCCACACATTAGGTGCAGTATACAGTAGTCACCCACATTAGGAGCAGTATACAGTAGTCCCCCACATAAGTTGCAGTATACAGTAGTCCCCCACATTAGGTGCAGTATACATACAGAAGTCCCCCACATTAGTTGCAGTATAAAGTAGTTCCTCACAATAGGTGCAATATACAGTAGTCCCCCACATTAGGTACAGTATAAAGTAGTTCCCCACATTAGGTGCACTATACAGTAGTTACCCCACATTAGGTGCAGTATAAAGTAGTCCCCCACATTAGGTGCAGTATACAGTAGTCCCCCACATTAGGTGCAGTATAAAGTAGTTCCCCTCATTAGGTGCAGTATACAGTAGTCCCGCACATTAGGTGCATTATACAGTAGTCCCCCACATTAGGTGCAGTATACATTAGTCCCACTCATTAGGTGCAGTATACAGTAGTCCCCCACATTAGGTGCAGTATACAGTAGTCCCACACATTAGGTGCAGTATACAGTAGTTCCCCCACATTAGGAGCAATATACAGTAGTCCCACACATTAGGTGCAGTATACAGTAGTCCCCCACATTAGGTGCAGTATACATACAGTAGTCCCCCACATTAGGTGCAGTATAAAGTAGTTCCCCACATTAGGTGCAGTATAAAGTAGTCCCCCACATTAGGTGCAGTATACAGTAGTCCCCCACATTAGGTGCAGTATACAGTAGTCCCCCACATTAGGTGCAGTATACAGT
Organism: Hyla sarda; assembly: GCF_029499605.1. Lineage (NCBI taxonomy): Eukaryota > Metazoa > Chordata > Amphibia > Anura > Hylidae > Hyla > Hyla sarda. The sequence goes on along the minus strand of NC_079197.1, from coordinate 139,618,538 downwards.
AGTCCCCCACATTAGGTGCAGTATACAGTAGTCCCCCACATTAGGTGCAGTATAAAGTAGTTCCCCACATTAGGAGCAGTATACAGTAGTTACAACACATTAGGTGCAGTATACAGTAGTCCCCCACATTAGGTGCAGTATACAGTAGTCCCCCACATTAGGTGCAGTATACATACAGTAGTCCCACACATTAGGTGCAGTATACAGTAGTCCCCCACATTAGGTGCAGTATAAAGTAGTTCCCCACATTAGGTGCAGTATACAGTAGTCCCACACATTAGGTGCAGTATACAGTAGTCCCCCACATTAGGAGCAGTATACAGTAGTCCCCCACATAAGTTGCAGTATACAGTAGTCCCCCACATAAGTTGCAGTATACAGTAGTCCCCCACATTAGGTGCAGTATACATACAGTAGTCCCCCACATTAGGTGCAGTATAAAGTAGTTCCCCACATTAGGTGCAGTATACAGTAGTTCCCCACATTAGGTGCAGTATACAGTAGTCCCCCACATTAGGTGGAGTATAAAGTAGTTCCCCACATTAGGTGCAGTATACAGTAGTTACCACACATTAAGTGCAGTATACAGTTGTCCCCCACATTAGGTGCAGTATACAGTAGTCCCTCACATTAGGTGCAGTATACAGTAGTCCCCGACTTTAGGTGCAGTATAAAGCAGTTCCCCACATTAGGTGCAGTATACAGTAGTCCCCCACATTAGATGCAGTATAAATTAGTCCCCCACATTAGGTGCAGTATACAGTAATTCCCCACATTAGGTACAGTATACAGTGGTTCCCCACATTAGGTGCAGTACACAGTCCACAGTACACATACCCTTATGTCACCCATGTAAACTCCTCTACACCCCTCTGTCACCCATGTACACTCCTCTACACCCCTCAGCCTCCCATGTACACTCCTCTACATCCCACTTTGACCCATGTACACTCCTCTACACCCCTCTGTCACCCATGTATACTCCTCTACACCCCTCTGTCACCCATGTACACTCCTCTACACCCCTCTGTCACCCATGTACATTCCTCTACACCCCTCAGCCTCCCATGTACACTCCTCTACATCCCACTTTGACCCATGTACACTCCTCTACACCCCTCTGCCATCCATGTGCACTACTCTACACCCCTCTGCCACCCTTGTACACTCCTCTACACCCCCTGCCACCCTTGTACACTCCTCTACACCCCTCTGTCACCCATGTATACTCCTCTACACCCCTCAGCCTCCCATGTACACTCCTCTACATCCCACTTTGACCCATGTACACTCCTCTACACCCCTCTGTCACCCATGTACACTCCTCTACACCCCTCTGCCATTCATGTACACTACTCTACACCCCTCTGCCACCCTTGTACACTCCTCTACACCCCCTGCCACCCTTGTACACTCCTCTACACCCCTCTGTCACCCATGTACACTCCTCTACACCCCTCTGTCACCCATGTACACTCCTCTACACCCCTCTGTCACCCATGTACACTCCTCTACACCCTTCTGTCACCCATGTAAACACCTCCACACCCCTCTGTCACCCATGTACACTCCTCTACACCCCTCTGACACCCATATACACTCCTCTACACCCCTGTCACCCCACTGAAACCCATGTACACTCCTCTACACCCCTCTGTCACCCATGTACACTCCTCTACACCCCTCTGTCACCCATGTACACTCCTCTACACCCCTCTGTCACCCATGTACACTCCTCTACACCCCTCCGTCACCCATGTTCACTCCTCTAAACCCCTCTGCCACCCATGTACACTCCTCTACACCCCTCTGTCACTCATGTACACTCCTCTTCACCCCTCTGCCAAACATGTACACTCCTCTACACTCCTCTGTCACCCATGTACACTCCTCTACACCCCTCAGCCTCCCATGTACATTCCTCTACACCCCTCTGTCACCCATGTTCACTCCTCTACACCCCTCTGCCACCCATGTACACTCCTCTACACCCCTATGTCACCCATGTACACTCCTCTACACCCATCTGCCACCCATATACACTCCTCTACACCCCTTTGTCACCCATGTTCACTCCTCTACACCCCTCTGCCACCCTTGTACACTCCTCTACACCCCTATGTCACCCATGTACACTCCTTTACACCCCTCTGCCACCCATGTACACTCCTCTACACTCCTCTGTCACCCATATACACTCCTCTACACCCCTCTGTCACCCATGTACACTCCTCTACACCCCTCTGTCACCCATGTACACCCCTCTGTCACCCATGTACACTCCTCTACACCCCTCTGTCACCCATGTACACTCCTCTATACCCCTCTGCCATCCATGTACACTACTCTACACCCCTCTGCCACTCTTGTACACTCCTCTACACCCCCTGCCACCCATGTACACTCCTCTACACCCCTCTGTCACCCATGTACACTCCTCTACACCCCTCTATCACCCATGTACACTCCTCTACACCCCTCTGTCACCCATGTACACTCCTCTACACCCTTCTATCACCCATGTAAACTCCTCCACACCCCTCTGTCACCCATGTACACTCCTCTACACCCCTCTGACACCCATATACATTCCTCTACACCCCTGTCACCCCTCTGAAACCCATGTAAACTCCTCTACACCCCTCTGTCACCCATGTACACTCCTCTATACCCCTTTGTCCCCCATGCACACTCCTCTATACCCCTCTGTCACCCATATACACTCCTCTACACCCCTCTGTCACCCATGTACACTCCTCTACACCCCTGTCACCCATGTACACTCCTCTACACCCCTATGTCACCCATGTACACTCCTCCACACCCCTCTGTCACCCATGTACACTCCTCTACACCCCTCTGTCACCCATGTACACTCGTCTACACCCCTCTGTCACCCATGTTCACTCCTCTACACCCCTCTGCCACCCATGTACACTCCTCTACACCCCTATGTCACCCATGTGCACTCCTCTACAACCCTCTATCACCCATGTACACTCCTATACACCCCTTTGTCACCCATGTACACTGCTCTACACCCCTCCGTCACTCATGTACACTCCTCTTCATCCCACTTTGACCCATGTACAGTCCTCTACACCCCTCTGCCATCCATGTACACTCCTCTACACCCCTCTGCCACCCTTGTACACTCCTCTACACCCCCTGCCACCCATGTACACTCCTCTATACCCCTCTGTCACCCATGTACACTCCTCTACAACCCTCTGTACACTCCTTTACACCCCTCTGTCACCCATGTACACTCCTCTACACCCTTCTGTCACCCATGTAAACTCCTCCACACCCCTCTGTCACCCATGTACACTCCTCTACACCCCTCTGTCACCCATGTACACTCCTCTACACCCCTCTGTCACCCATGTACACTCCTCTCCACCCCTCTGACACCCATGTACACTCCTCTACACCCCTCTGTCACCCATGTACACTCCTCTCCACCCCTCTGTCACCCATGTACACTCCTCTACACCCCTCTCACACCCATATACATTCCTCTACACCCCTCTGTCACCCATGTACACTCCTCTACACCCTTCTGACACCCATGTACACTCCTCTACACCCCTCTGTCACCCATGTACATCCCTGTCACCCCTCTACACCCCTCTGTCACCCATATACACTCCATTACACCCCTCTGCCACCCATGTACTCCCCTCTACACCCCTCTGTCACCCATGTACACTCCTCTACACCCCTCTGCCACCCTTGTACACTCCTCTACACCCCCTGCCACCCTTGTACATTCCTCTACACCCTTCTGTCACCCATATACACTCCCCTGTCACCCCTCTACACACCAGTCACCCATGTACACTCCTCTACACGCCACTTTCACCCATGTACACTACTCTACACCCATCTGTCACCCATATACACTCCTCTACTCCTTTGGATAGGGGATAAGATGTCTCAGGGCCGGAGTACCCCTTTAAGATGGGAATTTGCTTCTACTCCAGACAGTTCCTGACATGGACGGAGGTGTCAGCAGAAAGCACTGTGGTCGTGACAGAAAATAAATCCAAAAAGAAAATAACCTCTGGAGAATACAGCCGCTAATAAATACTGGAAGGATTAAGATTTTTTTTTTTTAATAGAAGTCATTTACAAATCTGTTAAACTTTCTGGCACCAGTTGACGTACAAAAAAAAAAAAAGTTTTCCACCAGAATACCCCTTTAAAGTACTGTGCACAACGTATATGTGGTTTATTGCTGGGGTATGCGTGCTGTTTGACAAAACACGGTGGCAGGGGAAGTCTGACCATGAGGCTATTTGGTAGTAAACAGGTAATAGCATGAGGAACTTATTCTATGACCATTACATTGTTGGGTCTACATCAGGGGTCTCAAACTGGTGGCCCTCCAGGTGTTGCAAAACTTTAACTCCCAGCATTCCCGACAACCATTAGCTGCAGAAAATGTCTGTCTGGGCATGTGCAGGCATGCTGGGAGTTGAAGTTTTGCATCATTGAGGGCCACCAGTTTGAGACCCGTGGTCTATATGCTTATTTTAAAATAGGCGGAAAGTGATGACTGTGTACTGCCGGTGTGAGCTGTGACATCAGCATTCGTGGCTTGTGTGAGGACACACCACTGGTGGAGAGATGTGAGAGCGACATCAGCCACCATAGAGCCACATGGAGCGACATCAGCCACCAGGCCAGTATTTTACAGGCACAGCCTTTACTTTGCCGACCCTGCCGGTATTTTTATATAAAAAATACTGGCAATGCAATGGTCGGTATTTATCCAACCAATCCGACTCCTGGAATGGATCCAGCCAATCAGATTCCCGGAATATTGCACCATATACTATACCAGTGTTTCCCAACCAGAGCGCCTCCAGCTGTTGCAAAACTGAAAACTCCAGCATGCTCGGACAGCCGTTGGCTGTCCGGGCATGCTGGGAGTTGCAGTTTTGCGACAGCTGGAGGCACCCCTGGTTGGGAAACACTGGTTTAGGCTGGGTTCACATCACATTTTTACCATACTACGGATGGAACAGTACGGGAGAAAAGTAAACCGTATGCGTTTTTAAACCGTATACTGTTTTTAAAAGTGCATATAGTTCCATCCATTTAAAAAAAAAAAAAAAAAAACATACGTTTTTGAAAATGGGAGGGATCTTGGGTGGGGACATTAGGGTGCAAATGCACATGTGCAAAGTAAAAACCGTATATGTTTTCACGTATGGAACCGTATACATGTGCGTTTTACATTGACGTCCATTTAAAAAAAAAAACGTATGCGGTTGCAGTACGGTTTTTACATCGGAGTTAAAACCGTGGTTGACTACGATTTTGTCTCCAGTTTAATAACCGTACTGCAATCGGATACGTTTTTTTTAACATGGAAGTCAATGGAAAACGCACATGTATACGGTTCCATACGGGAAAACATACAGTTTTTCTTTGCACATGCGCATTTGCATCCTAAAGTCCCCACCCAAGACCCCTCCCATTAAAAATGGACAACATTTTCAAAAACGGACGGAACTGTATGCACTTTTAAAAACAGTATACAGTTTAAAAATGCATACGGTTTACTTTTTTCAATACTGTTCCATCCGTTTTTTGCCATACGGTTTTCTTTAGAAAAACGGATTGAAAACATTCTGGCAAAAACGTGATGTGAACTCAGCCTTAGAGAGGACAGCAGAAGAGACAGCTGGAGCCGGGGGACAGACAAGTACTATCCGTGACATGAATAGCACCTGAATAAGAATTGCTGAAGCAGCACAGGGACTACAGAGTGTTAACCCTGAAGTAGGATCATCTGAGAGAGATTAAGAGGTTGTACCCGGCTCTCTCGTACCCCAGCCGGACCAGCAGTGAACTCCATTTACTTTAATGAGCCGACCGGAGTCAAACGGTGACTCCGATCGGCTCATTTTTGACCCGTATTCGGTTTCCTGACCGGACCTAGAACCGTAATTCTGCTGCTTCAGCAGCATCGTGAGTTAACTCTTTCCTTGCTGGGCTCCTGGATGGTATACCTGGGTACACTATGCACCCCAGTATTCTATACAGCTGGCGTAGGTAAGTAGTGATGCTCTGCACCCTGTATACGCTATATATCACTCCTCACCTCCTTACACTCTGTGGACCGGGCGCTCTGCATCCGACCCATGGAGTGGTGCCTGAAGGCAGTAAAAAAAATTGCCACAAGATACAAAAATGATTGTTTCCACACACCAGCAAAAACGCAAGGAAAGAACACAAGAAAAACTGAATAAACGCAGGAAAAAGCTGTGAGTTTTTCTGGCGTTTTTACTGGTGAACAAAAAACCTCAATGAAATCCGAGTGTCAAAGCAATAGAACAAAATCCCTACGTCCACTTTTCCTGTGAGGTGCAGCTCAGGTGTCCAAATAGAACTGTGTGGAGATTTAGAACTTTGAACAAAATTTATCCTGTGCCTTGCAATTGCACCAAATTTAGACCAACCAAAACAATCTACAAAAAACATGTACCTACAACAAGGATAAATTTCCCCCAATGTATATGTGTGATTGTGTGTATATGTAGTAAAGCTGAGTGTGAGTGTGTGTATATGCAGTAGTGCTGAGTGAGTGTGTGTATATGTAGCTGTAGCCGAGTATGTGATTGTGTATATGCAGCAGAGCTGAGTGTGTGATCAGGTGTATTTAGCAAAGCTGAGTGTGTGATTGTGTAAATGCAGTAGAGCTGAGTGTGAGTGTGTGTATATGCAGTAGTGCTGAGTGAGTGTGTTTATATGTAGCTGTAGCTGACTGTGTGATTGTGTTTATGCAGCAGAGCTGAGTGTGTGATCAGGTGTATGTAGCAGAGCTGAGTGTGTGATTGTGTAAATGCAGTAGAGCTGAGTGTGTGATTGTGTAAATGCAGCAGAGCTGAGTGTGTGATCAGGTGTATGTAGCAGAGCTGAGTGTGTGATTGTGTAAATGCAGTAGAGCTGAGTGTGAGTGTGTGTATATGCAGTAGTGCTGAGTGAGTGTGTGTATATGTAGCTGTAGCTGACTGTGTGATTGTGTTTATGCAGCAGAGCTGAGTGTGTGATCAGGTGTATGTAGCAGAGCTGAGTGTGTGATTGTGTAAATGCAGCAGAGCTGAGTGTGTGATTGTGTATATGTAGCAGAGCTGAGTGTGTGATTTTGTAAATGCAGTAGAGCTGAGTGAGTGATCAGGTGTACGTAGCAGAGTTGAGTGTGTGCGTGGTCGTGCTTATACATAATCACACATTCAGCTCTGCTCCATACACATGTCGCACACTAATTTCTGCTACATGTACATGATCACACACTCAGCTCTGGTACATGTACACAGTGTTTACCAACCAGGGTACCTCCAGCTTTGGCAAAACTGCAACTCCCAACATGCCAAGTTTTGCAACACTTGGAGACATTCTGGTTGGTAAACACTGATATAGAGGTAAGGGGACAGATTGTTCAGCAAAATTACATATTTTTTAAACCCAGATATTCTGTGGGAGATTCTCAAAAACTTATGTAATTTCTGTTCCAGCGATATGATTCACACCTTTTTTTTCTCCTCACATTTTCAAAGGTCTCTTGTGCTGCTTTGAAAATATGTGAAAATTCATTTTCGCACCTCAATTTTTTTTTTGCAGCCATATTGGATTTTTTTTTTGCGCCAAATTTTACATCCCAGAAAATTCTTGCAGAAACATCTCACAAAATATTCCATGGTTTCTAGTGCTCAGTGATAACTGTATAAATAAAACATTTCTGAGCTTAAATGTGAGTGCAGGAGCAGTGACCAAGAAAAAGATAAAATTAAAAAAATATATATGTTTTAAGGCTGATTTATCAGCCTGTATTTGTGGGAGGGGCGGGATTTCGCTATAAGAACCCAGCGGCAGTACCCGAGCTTGACGCCGCGGGTTCGTCACGTGATGTCAGCAAGTCAGCTGACCAGAAGTAGGATGTAGCGTTAGTGCGGGTGGTGAGTATGCCTGTCGGGGCTCCCGGTCCGGCGACTTACAACTACGGGCGGTGAGTATGTGGCGCTGCGGAGACCGGGAGCCGGGGCAACTACATGTTACAAGCATATTCCACATTGCCCGCCGCCCGCAGCCTCTGTTACTATGCACGTTGGGAAGTTGCCACCGGGCGGGACTTCACTATATCGGTTCTTCAGTACACGGGGAGAGCTCTTATCATAAACGCCCCATAACCCATCCCGGTGTCTGCACTGGGTCATTTGGGGAAGCTGCTACGGTTGTTTAGGGTATTTACTCACAGGAGCTGTTTCCTCATGCACAGGGGACATGTTTTCAATGACCTATGGGGTATTGTGAGTTCATAATTGTTGGTTATCTGTACAGCATACTCAGGTCACGTGTTTACATTTAAATCCAGGGTGCAGTCACTTTGTGCAATGTGAATCGGAGTAGCACAGGGGATTGCAGTCTCATAAGTTCGGGGGTCTCCTAATCTTATTGGTATACATTAGTCGTCAGTAGCAAGCACACACACACACACAAGAATAAATATATATATATATATATATATATATATATATATACACACACATTTCTACAAATTGCCTTATAAGTACGCTCTTATAGTAATTCTGTGCACACAGACGGTAATGTAGCCGGGCACACGCTTCATTATTCTATGCTATATGGTCATATAGTCGTCGGTGTACACGCTCTTATAATTCAATCTTCGTACACGGTCATATAGTTGGTCACTGCATATTTGTTGGTCACCGCATATATAGTTGGTCACTGCGTATATTGTTGGTCACTGCATATATAGTTGGTCACTGCATATATAGTTGGTCACTGCATATATCGTTGGTCACTGCATATATTGTTGGTCACTGCATATATAGTTGGTCACTGCATATATAGTTGGTCACTGCATATATCGTTGGTCACTGCATATATTGTTGGTCACTGCATATATTGTTGGTCACTGCATATATTGTTGGTCACTGCATATATAGTTGGTCTGCATATATAGTTGGTGACTGCATATATAGTTGGTCACTGCATATAGAGTTGGTCACTGCATATAGAGTTGGTCACTGCATATATTGTTGGTCACTGCATATATAGTTGGTCACTGCATATATAGTTGGTCACTGCACATATAGTTGGTCACTGCATATATAGTTGGTCACTGCATATATAGTTGGTCACTGCATATAGTTGTTTTTGTGCATACTCATATAATTTGTTCGCTCCAATAATTCTGCGCATACAGCCATATAGTTGTTCTGTGCACATGCCCTCATAAGTGCTGTACACACGTTCGTAGCATTCATACTATACACACATTTGTAGGATTTATACTGTACTCTGTACACACGCTCGTAGGATTCATGCTGTACACATGCTTGTGGCGTTTATACTGTTCACTCGCTTGTAGGATTTATACTGTACACACGCTTGTGCATACTTTTAAGATTCATGCTTGTACCATTTATACTGTACACATGCTTGTACATGCTTGTAGGATTTATGCTGTACACACACTTGTAGGAATTTTGCTGTACACACACTAGTAGGATATGCTGTACACATGCTTGTAGGATTCATACTGTACACGCGCTTGTAGGAATTGTACTGTACACACATTTGTAGATCTATGGGTTTCTCACGCTCGTAGGATTTACACTGTACATGCTTGTTGGGTTGGATTATTTGTGTGTTCATGGGGTTCATGCTGTGCGTGCGCTTGTGACATGTGTGCGGTACGTGCACTGTGGGTTTGTGAGGTTCGCGCACTCGTGGCGTTTGTGCCGCGCACATGCTCGGACAGCGCATGGGGTGTTGCCCTGTGCGCAGGTACGTGGTCTTAATAGTTACTACATGCATGCATATTCTTTGTCATCGGTTGTGATTGGCCACATGTGCGTTTGCTTTGATGGTGCATACACGCATAGTTGGCCTGAGTATACGGTCATCTAGTTTGGTGGTACAGCCACGCAAAGCTGTTATTCAACAATTTCGCACATAGTCGTTCTGTACATCTGTATATAGGCAGGGAGATACATGGTGTAGTTGTTACTGACACGTCTTCAGAACAATAACGCGTTACAGGTGGTGTATACCCATTTTGCCTGCCACGCCAGCAGGGGGGGGTACGTTGCATTATTGTTACTGACACGCCTTCAGCACAACAATAACACGACACATAGGTAGTGTATACCCATTATACCTGCCACGTCTGCAGGGGGATACACTGCATAGTCGTTGTTACTGACACGTCTTCAGAGCAACGACATTACGACACATAGGTGGTGTATACCCATTATACCTGCCACGTCTGCAGGGGGATACATTGCATAGTTGTTGTTACTGACACGTCTTCAGAGCAATGACATTACGACACATAGGTGGGGTATACCCATCATGCCTGCCACATCTGCAGGGCGTTACATTGCACAATTGTTGTTACTGACACGCCTTCAGAGCAACGACGTTACGACACTCAGATTGTGTATACCTATTATACCTGCCACGTCTGCAGGGGGATACATGGCATAATTGTTGTTACTGACACGCCTTCAGAACAACAACGTTACGACACATAAGCGGTGATATACTCATTATTCCTGTCTGTGCGGATAAGTTGCTCTGTGTATCTGTTTATATAGTTTGTTCAGTGCATATGCTCGCTTGTGTAGTTTTTCTAGCCACACGTTTATAGTCTGTTCGGTGTACGCGCTCAAAGCTTTATACATATGCCCGTATAGTTTTGACTGTGTATATGGTCGTGAGTTGTTTGAGCATGTGGTTGTAGTGTTAGTGAGGTGCATCTGGCCTTGATGATTATGCCGGGCTCACGTTATATTTTATGGTCTGCGTGTGGATCAAGAAGTCATGCAAGGCATATATTTTTGGGGCAGGATTGTTCTATTCGGTATAGATTCATAGGTTCATTAGGTACTCGTTTCATGATATTTTGCTGTACTATGTTACGGTATTTAGACCATACACCCGTGTCTGTGATACTGCGCGGGTTTCATGGCTTTGGGCAAATCTGCACAGATAATTCCATGGGTTACCATTTTGTTAACATGGACGAAAATTATAGCTGGGGTTCGGTTTATTACTTGCTAAGTCGACAGGTCAAGCAGGCTTACGACCTGTCTCTGCTTCAGGTTGATGTCGATACTTATAGTTATCTATATTGGTTGAGGCTTTTTAAATGCGGCTGGATCAATCATATCTACAGGTCAGTCCGGGTACTACCTGACACGATTTCAGGTTGGCGTCTATGTTGTTATACGTAGTGTTTTTCAGTTGTGGGGTTATGCACAGTAATATAGCTTTATTTTCCAATATGATTTGTCACGGCTATAAGTCAATCGTGGTCACAACCTGTCTTGGTTTCATGTGGACATCGATACTTGTAGTCATATATGTTGGTTGAGGCTTTAATTCGGCTAGATCAGTCACATCTGCAGGTCAGTCTGGGTACAACCTGACACGACTTTGGGTTGGCGATAATATTTTGTATACATTATGTTTTTTCAGTAGCTGGGTTATGCTACAGGGATAGCTTTATGTTTCCATTCTTAATTGCCATGTCTATAGGTGTATTATGGTTACGACCTGTTTTGGTTCAGGGTGGCGGTCATACTGTTAGTTACAGATTTGGTTGAATCTTTTATTCATGTTCTGGCCTGTCTCGTCTACAGATTGGTTCAGTTGCGACCTGACACAACTTCAGGTCGACGGCAACGTCATCATGTGTCCATATGTTTACTTAGCACTAGGGACATAGCTTGGTTCTGTGTGCTCGGTTTTGTTTGTCTTGACTTAGGTTGACGATGATAGTGGTCACATGTTGGTTGAGTCTCATCATCATGTTGCTGCATAAGTGGTTTCATTGCCGTTAACGTCCACAGGTTGGTTACAGTAGTAACCTGACACAGGATTAGGTTGGTGATTACGTAGTCTTTTGTGTATACACGTTGTTAGCACTTGAAGTTGTGTATACGGGCATAGGGCTGTTCTCTGGGACTTTTCACGTCTGCAGCTCATTGAGAGCTTCCAACGTGTAGCCTAGAATACTTTCACAATGTTTTACATTAGATACTTAGAGGATGTCTCATGTGCCATTTTATTCCTATTTGCATTTATCGGGTTTTGCCACTCTTCTTTGCATCCAGCATAATTCTATCAAAGTATTTCTGTCAGGTATCCAGCGTAATATCACGCGGTCTTGCTCTGACGGGGCGTCATTGTTTGCATTCCATGCCATCAAATCTACCCTGGTGAGTGCACAAGAGGGTGGTTCGCAAGCCCTCTAGCCGTCGGCTGGGTTAGTTAGTTGCTTGGTTAGTTGACGCTTTAGGTAGTTCCCCATTGGGACATCAGGACAGCTTAACATTAGAGGCTGTGTCGTCCTTCAGTTGTCATGGTTTCCTAAGGTTTAGGGGAATTACATGCAGGTGCATGGCCCTAGTTACAATAACTTTGCAGGGATGCGAATAGTTACGTATTGATAATGTATAGCAGATGAAGGTTATTGTCAGGTTATCATCATTCGGTATTCTCCCGAGTCCCACAAGTGTTACTAAGCTTGAGTATTGCAAGCTTTGCTTCCACATGTCAAGGATCCAACGGGATCGGCCGTTGTCATTGTTAGGGGGCGGCACTCACTGGTAAGTTGTCTAACATGTACGTATTCTTGTTAAATTCTTTATAGCGATTCGTCCACTATATCTGGTCATTCCCGTAGCATTGAGGCTGTTGCTCAATGTCACATTGTGGTGTGCCAGCATAGGTGGTTAGGAAATAGGGGTGCTGGGAAGTCGGTGTTATGTGCACTGTACCCCATTCCGTAGTATGTATGGCAGGATGCATTGCAGTCATTGGCCACGGGGTTATTGTGCGGGTTGATAGCGCTTTGTTCTCATTATGAGTTTTGCCCTCTATTTTTCAGGTGTACTCCTACGCGGCAGTATATGGCATAACTCAGACTGCCTAGATAGGTTACAGGATGTAGTAGGGAATAGGAGTTTAGTTAGAGGTTAGTTAGGTAGGCTCGCTATCCGATTGAGCACCGACCAAAAATAATTTTTAATACCATTTTTCAATAATAATTTTTTTTTTTTTTTTATAATTACTTACCGTATTTTTCGCCCTATAGGACGCTCCGGCATATAAGACGCACCCAATTTTAAATGAGGAAAATCTAGAATACAATGTAAAGTACAGCCGTTGGCTGTCCGGGCATGCCAGGAGTTGTAGTTTTGCAACATCTGGAGGTCCGCAGGTTGAGGACTACTGGTATAGGAGGTAATACTCTCGTGTCCCCGCCGCTCCGGACCGGTCACCGCTCGTCACCGCTGCCCTGGATGTCGCCCTCCATCGCTGTCGACACGTCCCCGGGGTGTGCCCTTCGCTCTGGAATGTCTCTGCTGCCCGGTATCCTCGCTCTCCGTCGCCGCCATCGCGTATTGGAGCGACGACGTGATGACGACAAAGGAGAGCGCCGTTCATGCAGGGGAACCGGGCACGGAGCAGACACCGAGGAGGCCGATAAGGTCCCTCCCAATGCAGCCGGGTTAGTGTCACTTTCGCTTCAGACACGGCGGTCAGCTTTGATCGCCGCGTCTGAAGGGTTAATACAGGGCATCATCGCGATCGGTGATGTCCTGTATTAGACGTGGGTCCCGGCCATTGATGGCCGCAGGGACCACCACGATAGGTGTGTATTCGCCGTATAAGATGCACCAACTTTCCCCCCCCAGTTTTGGGGAAGAAAAAGTGCATCTTATACGGCAAAAAAAACGGTATGCTTTGTACCATATGCACTATATCTCTGCACTTTTTATATCTTTTGTATTGCATGCTCTATATATTCTTGCACTCTGCAGGCACTGCTCCTATCCATTTGGTTTTAGTATACATCATTCCTGCACACTAATCAATATTCAGTTATAAACTTCTATAAATATATTTTTTTACAAAAATATTTTTTTCCTTGTTGTATATGTTGCATGCACTATTTATTTGTTTTACCATTATACATGTGATCACATCCTTGTCATTTTTTTATGCTTTCATATGCCCCCGGATTATTATTATTATAATCATTATTGCTATTATCTCTAATGTATTTGCATTATTTATAGCCATGTTATTGCCTTCACAGTCCACAGTCAGTTCTCCCACTATAGATTTTCATTCTTTGTATTATTTAGCCCTGGGTCCGATGTTCAGCTTATTTTGTATATCCCTCTATTAGCGGCGATCTGCGGCCATTTTGGGGAAGCTTGTCTTTCCCCCTAGAATTTTTTCGTGCACGCATGCGCAGTATGAGTGACTGTGGCCATGTTTTCGTGGCCGCACAAGCTCTATAATGTGAATGCGCGTTGCGTGCTCCATCACACGAGTGCCGCGGTGTCCGACGTCACTTCCGACCCAGCGGCTTACTATTAGGACAGGTGTGTTATTCCTTTTCTATTGGGTCCCTATTCTATAAATACCGTACCTGTAGCCATTATTTGCAGCCAAATTTTTTAACATATATTGATATATATTTATTTTATTGCGTCTATTATGTACATTTTTAGAATCATGTTCTTTTATTAATAAAAAATATATATTTTCATACATCGATTTGTACTTTATTTGGTGTCGCAGTTACAATGTGTTATGCTTTTGGCGTTTGTAGGTACTGTATTTTTCGCCGTATAAGACGGCGAATACACCCCTTTCGCGGCGGTCCCTGCGGCCACCAACGGCCGGGATCCGCGGCTAATACAGGACATCACCGATCGCGGTGATGCCCTGTATTAACCCTTCAGATGCGGCGATCAAAGCTGACCGCCGCGTCTGAAGGGAAAGTGACACTAACCCGGCTGTTCAGTCGGGCTGTTCGGGACCGCCGCGATTTCACCGCGGCGGTCCCGAACAGCCCGACTGAATAGCCGGGTTAGTGCTTACAGGACACCGGGAGGGACCTTACCTGCCTCCTCGGTGTCTTCTCCGTTCAGGGATCCCCTGTATGCCGGCGCTCTCCTTCCTCGTCATCACGTCGTCGCGTACGTGCGTCGGCGTGCGTAACAACGTGATGACGGCGACGGAGAGCGAGGATACTCGGCCGGCAGCAGAGACGTTCCGGAGCGACGGGGACACGGCGACAGCGATGGAGCGACATCCAGGGCAGCGGTGACGGGTCCGGAGCGGCGGGGACACGTGAGTATTACCTCCTATGCAGTGGTCTTAATTCTGCGGACCTCCAGATGTTGCAAAACTACAACTCCCAGCATGCCTGGACAGCCAACGGCTGTCCGGGCATGCTGGGAGTTGTAGTTTTGCAACATCTGGAGGTCCACAGGTTGAAGACCACTATTGGGTTCAAAATCTTTATTTTTTTAGATTTTGCCCCAAAAATTGGGTGCGTCTTATACGCCGGTGCGTCCTATAGGACGAAAAATACGGTATATATGTAGAAAGAATAAGTTGCAATATATAGGGGGAAAAAAGAAACATGAGGATTGGGGTGCAGGTGACTACTCCCAATGAAGCAGAGCTGTAGTGTTCTGATCAATCCGGGAGCTGTGTATTCTTCCCCCACCATCACTTTCCTCCTCCTCCTATTCTCAAAAATGAGGAATCCTCCTGCCAGAATACCCAAATCTGTAGATGACGATGGACTTTGTCAGAATTTTACTAATATCTGTATTTATATTTGTATATTCTATTTATTTGTCTTCTATGTTATAAAGTGACGTTCCTTCCCACCCAAATACCCAGTCCTCAGTATAAAGTCACCGCCCCCCCCAAAAAAAACACCCTACACCCATAGTTTTCTATACCTTTATTTAATAATAAAAAGTTTATTTCACCCTATAAAACAAATGGATGTAAATGTCCATGTCTACACCTGTCCTCAGAGCAGTGACATTCCGTATGACATCACACATGTGACTTCACAAATGGTGATATCTGGAAAAAGAGGTGCAGAGCCCCAGAGGCCTTACTCTGAGGACTGCAATCTAGCGAGCACTAGTGTTTCTATATTGTTTCCTTGCGCTTTTTATTTTATCATGATTCGAGGGGACCACATCAGCAGGGATGAGGTCAATTTGGCCTGTAGCATGTGCTGGACAGTTACCATCCTCCTGGGTTCCCTCTTCACCACCGGCCCGAGTTTCTGGTTTGAAATCACCAGCAACCAACCGAGCCGGAATATCACCTCCAGCCACCTGCAAGGGCAGAACGATACCATCAGAGATCTGCCCAGCTTGAATACTACCAGCAGCGACATGAAGTGTCCCATCTGGACGAGGACCAGGATCAGAAAGATCACCCCTGTCCTGGTGAGTAATCAAACCTCTGCCAGCAGCGACATGAAGTGTCCCATCTGGACCAGGACCAGGACCAGGACCAGAAAGATCACCCCTGTCCTGGGGAGTAATGACACCACTGCCAGCAGCGACACGATCAGCTGGGATTCCATTACCAACAACCTGCAGAGCGGGGCGGCTATCATCAAAAACTATCTTGGCTGGATCAGCACTTATGGTGACCTGATCATCTCCCTGCTATGCTATATCCCCATCGATAACAACCTGCTGGACCGGTTCATAGATGCTGTTGACGATCTGATCTCGTTTGCTAGTACCATCAGTGACCTGCTGTCCTGGATAGACACCACCACTGAATTGGTATTCTGGATCCCCACCATCACCAGCAGTTCCCTGCTTGCCTGGATGAACCCAGTCAATGAGTTGGTGACCTGGATTAGCACCAGCAGCACTATAGAGCTTCTCTACGTGATCTGTAACCCCCACCGCCATCAGCTGGATCGGCTTCATCAGTGACAGGCTCACCTGGATCGCCATCACACTTCAGCTTCTGACGTGGGTTATGCCAAGGGTGATAGTGACCAGCATCACCGGACCGATGGACTATATTAACTCGGTCAGACAGTTCCTGGGACGGGTCACCATTGCCATCCTAATTGTCAATATCCCCGAGATAAGAGGTGTCATTAACGTCATCACCAGTATACTATGGGTATTCTTCACCAACCTGTATGTATGAACACTGGAAAAGATGAATAAACATTTTTATTTGACAAATATTCCGATTGATGTAATTATTGTTATAATAATAGACAAAGTGGGGAATTTATTATAGATCAGCGTTTTATATGTCAGTGAGAAACAAAGTAGTAGAGTAAGATGCCCAGGGCCGGGTTTAGGCTCAGTGAGGCCCTAAGCAAAATCAAAAGGAGGGCCCCAAAAGTCGTAATGGTGCACTAACCAGATTTGAACATTTTTTGGTCACTTCAAATACTATAAAAAATATCTAAAAAGCAATTGAGAAATCCCATCAAAACAAAAACAGTACCGATAAAAACTACAAATCACAACGCAAAAAATGACCTCATACATCCCCATATACAGAAAAATAAGAGTTATAGGGATCAGAATAGTACAATTTTATATTTTTGTATAGTCCCCCCACATTAGGTAAAGAGTATGATCCCCCACATTAGGTAGACAGTATAGTACCCCCAACATTAGGTAAAGAGTATAGCTTCCCCACAATAGGTTGGCAGTATAGTTACCCCCATATTGGGTGCAGTATAGTCCCCCACATTAGGTGCAGTATAGTTCCCCCATATAAGGTGCAGTATAGTTCCCCCACATTAGGTGCAGTATGGTCCCACACATTAGGTGCAGTATACAGTAATCCCCCCCACATTAGGTGCAGTATACAGTAGTTCCCCCACATTAGGTGCAGTATACAGTAGTTCCCCCACATTAGGTGCAGTATACAGTAGTTCCGCCACATTAGGTGCAGTATACAGTAGTCCCCCACATTAGGTGCAGTATACAGTAGTCCCCCAAATTAGGTGCAGTATACAGTAGTCCCCCACATTAGGTGCAGTATACAGTAGTCCCCCACATTAGGTGCAGTATACAGTAGTCCCCCCCACATTAGGTGCAGTATACAGTAGTCCCACACATTAGGTGCAGTATACAGTAGTCCCCCACATTAGGTGCAGTATACAGTTAGTCCCCCACATTAGGTGCAGTATAAAGTAGTCCCCCACATTAGGTGCAGTATACATACAGTAGTCCCCCACATTAGGTGCAGTATAAAGTAGTTCCCCACATTAGGTGCAGTATACAGTAGTCCTCCACATTAGGTGCAGTATACATACAGTAGTCCCCCACATTAGGTGCAGTATAAAGTAGTTCCCCACATTAGGTGCAGTATACAGTAGTCCGCCACATTAGGTGCAGTATAACGTAGTTCCCCATATTAGGTGCAGTATACAGTAGTCTCCCACATTAGGTGCAGTATACAGTAGTTACCTCACATTAGGTGCAGTATAAAGTAGTCCCCCACATTAGATGCAGGATACAGTAGTCCCCCACATTAGGTGCAGTATACAGTAGTCCCCCACATTAGGTGCAGTATACAGTAGTTCCCCACATTAGGTGCAGAATAGAGTAGTCCCCCACATTAGGTGCAGTGTAAAGTAGTTCCCCACAATAGGTGCAGTATACAGTAGTCCCCCACATTAGGTGCAGTATGCATACAGTAGTCCCCCACATTAGGTGCAGTATACAGTAGTCCCCCACATTAGGTGCAGTATAAAGTAGTTCCGCACATTAGGTGCCGTATACAGTAGTTCCCCCACATTAGGTGCAGTATACGGTAGTACCCAACATTAGGTGCAGTATACCGTAGTTCCCCACATTAGGTGCAGTATACAGTAGTCCTCCACATTAGGTGCAGTATAAAGTAGTTCCCCACATTAGGTGCAGTATACAGTAGTTCCCTACATTAGGTGCAGTATACAGTAGTCCCCCACATTAGGTGCAGTATAAAGTAGTCCCCCACATTAGGTGCAGTATACAGTAGTCCCCCCACATTAGATGCAGTATACAGTAGTCCCCCACATTAGGTTCAGTATACAGTAGTCCCCCCACATTAGGTGCAGTATACAGTAGTTCCCCCACATTAGGTGCAGTATAAAGTAGTCCCCCACATTAGGTGCAGTATACAGTAGTTCCCCACATTAGGTGCAGTATACAGTAGTCCCCCACATTAGGTGCAGTATAAATTAGTTCCCCACTTTAGTTGCAGTATACCGTAGTCCCTTACATTAGGTGCAGTATACAGTAGTCCCCCACATTAGATGCAGTATACAGTAGTTCCTCCACATTAGGTGCAGTATAAAATAGTTCCCCACATTAGGTGCAGTATATTGTAGTTCCACACATTAGATGCAGTATAAAGTAGTTCCCCACATTTGGTGCAGTATACATACAGTAGTCCCCCACATTAGGTGCAGTAAAAAGTAGTTCCCCACATTAGGTGCAGTATACAGCAGTCCCCCACATTAGGTGCAGTATACAGTAGTTCCCCACATTAGGTGCAGTATAAAGTAGTCCCCCACATTAGGTGCAGTATAAAGTAGTCCCCCACATTAGGTGCAGTATACAGTAGTTCCCCACATTAGGTGCAGTATACAGTAGTCCCCCACATTAGGTGCAGTATAAATTAGTTCCCAACTTTAGTTGCAGTATACCGTAGTCCCTTACATTAGGTGCAGTATACAGTAGTCCCCCACATTAGATGCAGTATACAGTAGTTCCTCCACATTAGGTGCAGTATAAAAGAGTTCCCCACATTAGGTGCAGTATACAGTAGTCCCCCACATTAGATGCAGTATACAGTAGTCCCCCACATTAGATGCAGTATACAGTAGTTCCCCACATTAGGTGCAGTATACAGTAGTCCCCCACATTAGGTGCAGTATAAAGTAGTTCCTCACATTAAGTGCAGTATACAGTAGTCTCCCACATTAGATGCAGTATACAGTAGTCCCCCCACATTAGGTGCAGTATACAGTATTCCCCCACATAAGGTGCAGTATATTGTAGTTCCACACATTAGATGCATTATACAGTAGTCCCCCCACATTAGATGCAGTATACAGTAGTCCCCCACATTAGGTGCAGTATATTATAGTTCCACACATTAGATGCAGTAGACAGTAGTCCCCCCACATTAGATGCAGTATACAGTAGTTCCCCACATTAGGTGCAGTATACAGTAGTCCCTCACATTAGGTGCAGTATAAAGTAGTTCCCCACATTTGGTGCAGTATACATACAGTAGTCCCCCACATTAGGTGCAGTAAAAAGTAGTTCCCCACATTAGGTGCAGTATACAGCAGTCCCCCACATTAGGTGCAGTATACAGTAGTTCCCCACATTAGGTGCAGTATAAAGTAGTCCCCCACATTAGGTGCAGTATAAAGTAGTCCCCCACATTAGGTGCAGTATACATTAGTACCCCACATTAGGTGCAGTATAAAGTAGTTCCCCACATTAGGTGCAGTATAAAGTAGTCCCTCACATTAGGTGCAGTATACATTAGTCCCTCACTTTAGGTGCAGTATACATACAGTAGTCCCCCACATTAGGTGCAGTATACAGTAGTCCTCCACATTAGGTGCAGTATACATACAGTAGTCCCCCACATTAGGTGCAGTATAAAGTAGTTCCCCACATTAGGTGCAGTATAAAGTAGTCTCCCACATTAGGTGCAGTATACATACAGTAGTCCCCCACATTAGGTGCAGTATAAAGTAGTTCCCCACATTAGGTGCAGTATACAGTAGTCCGCCACATTAGGTGCAGTATAACGTAGTTCCCCATATTAGGTGAAGTATACAGTAGTTACCTCACATTAGGTGCAGTATAAAGTAGTCCCCCACAATAGGTGCAGTATACAGTAGTTCCCCACATTAGGTGCAGAATAGAGTAGTCCCCCACATTAGGTGCAGTGTAAAGTAGTTCCCCACATTAGGTGCAGTATACAGTGGTCCCCCACATTAGGTGCAGTATAAAGTAGTCTCACACATTAGGTGCAGTATACAGTAGTCCCTCACATTAGGTGCAGTATAAAGTAGTATCCAACATTAGGTGCAGTATAAAGTAGTCCCCAACATTAGGTAAAGAGTATAGCTCCCCCACATTAGGTAGACAGTATAGTGCCCCCATATTAGGTGCAGTATAGTCCCCAACATTAGGTGCAGTATAAAGTAGTTCCCCAGATTAGGTGCAGTATACAGTAGTTCCCCACATTAGGTGCAGTATAAAGTAGTCCCCCCACATTAGGTGCAGTAAAAAGTAGTTCCCCACATTAGGTGCAGTATACAGCAGTCCCCCACATTAGGTGCAGTATACAGTAGTTCCCCACATTAGGTGCAGTATAAAGTAGTCCCCCACATTAGGTGCAGTATAAAGTAGTCCCCCACATTAGGTGCAGTATACATTAGTCCCCCCCATTAGGTGCAGTATAAAGTAGTTCCCCACATTAGGTGCAGTATACAGTAGTTCCTCCACATTAGGTGCAGTATAAAATAGTTCCCCACATTAGGTGCAGTATATTGTAGTTCCACACATTAGATGCAGTATACAGTAGTCCCCCACATTAGATGCAGTATACAGTAGTTCCCCACATTAGGTGCAGTATACAGTAGTCCTCCACATTAGGTGCAGTATAAAGTAGTTCCTCACATTAAGTGCAGTATACAGTAGTCTCCCACATTAGATGCAGTATACAGTAGTCCCCCCACATTAGGTGCAGTATACAGTAGCCCCCCACATTAGGTGCAGTATATTGTAGTTCCACACATTAGATGCATTATACAGTAGTCCCCCACATTAGATGCAGTATATTGTAGTTCCACACATTAGAAGCATTATACATTAGTCCCCCCACATTAGGTGCAGTATATTGTAGTTCCACACATTAGATGCATTATATTGTAGTTCCACACATTAGATGCATTATACAGTAGTCCCCCCACATTAGGTGCAGTATATTGTAGTTCCACACATTAGATGCAGTAGACAGTAGTCCCCCACATTAGGTGCAGTATAAAGTAGTTCCCCACATTTGGTGCAGTATACAGTAGTTCCCCACATTAGGTGCAGTATAAAGTAGTCCCCCACATTAGGTGCAGTAAAAAGTAGTCCCCCACATTAGGTGCAGTATACAGTAGTTCCCCACATTAGGTGCAGTATAAAGTAGTCCCCCACATTAGGTGCAGTATAAAGTAGTCCCCCACATTAGGTGCAGTATACATTAGTCCCCCCACATTAGGTGCAGTATACAGTAGTTCCCCACATTAGGTGCAGTATACATTAGTACCCCACATTAGGTGCAGTATAAAGTAGTTCCCCACATTAGGTGCAGTATACAGTAGTCCCCCACATTAGGTGCAGTATACAGTAGTTCCCCACATTAGGTGCAGTATAAAGTAGTTCCCCACATTAGGTGCAGTATACAGTAGTCCACCACATTAGGTGCAGTATAAAGTAGTTCCCCACATTAGGTGCAGTATACAGTAGTCCCCCACATTAGGTGCAGTATAAAGTAGTTCCCCACATTTGGTGCAGTATACATACAGTAGTCCCCCACATTAGGTGCAGTAAAAAGTAGTCCCCCACATTAGGTGCAGTATACAGTAGTTCCCCACATTAGGTGCAGTATAAAGTAGTCCCCCACATTAGGTGCAGTATAAAGTAGTCCCCCACATTAGGTGCAGTATACATTAGTCCCCCCACATTAGGTGCAGTATACAGTAGTTCCCCACATTAGGTGCAGTATACATTAGTACCCCACATTAGGTGCAGTATAAAGTAGTTCCCCACATTAGGTGCAGTATACAGTAGTCCACCACATTAGGTGCAGTATAAAGTAGTTCCCCACATTAGGTGCAGTATACAGTAGTCCCCCACATTAGGTGCAGTATAAAGTAGTTCCCCACACTAGGTGCAGCAGGGGTGTGGAAATTTTATAAAAAACTACTTGTCCACGGGACTAAAATGGAGCAAAATCTACTTGTCCCTCATGCCGATCCTCTTGTCCGGGGCAATTTTCGGTTTACGCTCTGATTTTTTCCTCCTCGCCCTATAATAGCCAGAACTACCTACTATAAGGATACCTTTTTAATTTTTCAATAACGTATTCTCTGAACCAAAAAATATATATATATTTAGGGAAGTGAAATTGAAATAGTAAAAGATAATTTTGCAGATTTGGTGTTTTTCTTTTCTGCGCCATTTACCTTGTGGTTGAGATAACATGTTAGTTTTATACTTTAGGCGCCTGATTACAGTAATACCAGATTTGTATCGTTTACGTCATGTTTTACTAATTCTGAACTTTTTCTAATTTTTTTAATTGCCATTTTTTAACCCCTGTAGCTTTATTTTTTTTCCGCATACCAGGCTGTATGAGGGATCATTTTTTGCGCCATAATCTGTTTTTTGTATCGGTACCATTTTGGCATTGATCTGACTTTTTAATCGCTTTTTAACTTTTTTTTTTCTGGGATATTATAAAAATTGCAATTCTGTGGTTTGGTATTTTTATTAAATTTACCGTACGGGATACATAATGTTATGTTTTAATAGGTTGCACAATTACACACGAAGCGATACCAAATATGTTTATTTTTATTATGTTTGCATGTTTTTATATAGGAAAAGGGGTGATTTGAACTTTTAACATGGAAGGGGTTAATGCAGCGGTCTTCAAACTGTGGCCCTCCAGATGTTGCAAAACTACAACTCCCAGCATGCCCGGACAGCCAACGGCTGTCCGGGCATGCTGGGAATTGTAGTTTTGTAACATCTGGAGGGGCACAGTTTGAAGACCACTGGGTGTCTTTCAAACTTTTATTAAAACTTTTTTTTTTTCTTTTACACTTTATTAGACTTATGAGGAATCATTAGATTCCTCAGACAGATGAATAGATTCTATTGAACTCTATTAATCTGTGTGCTCTGTGATCCATTGATAGAGCCTGGTCCAGCCAGGATCTATCAATGACAGAGCGGGACAGGAGGAAGCAGAGGTAAGTCCTCCGGCTACCTCCATAGTGGATCGCCCCCCTGCAATCGCGCTGCGGGGGGAGGGGTGATCCACCCCCCTAGCCCACCAGGGAGCATTCACATGTCCCTTTAGACCAGTGGTTCTCAACCTTTTCGGTGACCGTACCCCCCAAGGCCTAAAAGTATGTCCACGGGTACCCCCTCACGCGGAACTTGCGAGCGAGGGGTACCCGCAGACAAAAGGCGTGTTCTTACCTTTATACTAATGCATCCCATCTCCATCTTAATCCCCTTGTGCTATTATTCCCCCTCCGTCTTAGTCCCCCTGTCCCACAATTCCCACCTGCCTCTGATTCCCTTTTACCATTATTCCCCCTCCATCTTTATCCCCTTGTGCCATTATTATCCAATATGGAACAAGGGGATTAAGATGGAGGAGGGGGAATAATGATACAGGGGGATTAATATGGAGGGGGGGGGGGTGATAATTCCCCCCTCCCTCTGATCCCCTTTTGCCATATCGGATAATAATAGCACAAGGGGATTAAGATGGAGGGGGGGATAATCAACCCCCCCCCCTCCTCCATATTAATCCCCTTGTGTCATTATTCCCCCCTCCCTCTGATCCCCTTTTGTCATTTTCCCCCCTCCATATTAATCCCCTTGTGCCATTATTATCGGATATGGCAAAAGGGGGATCAGAGGAAGGGGGGGAATGGTGCAAGGGGATTAAGATGGAAGGGGAGAGGGGAGTAATAAAGCACAAGACATAAAATTTCAATGCCTTGTGCTTTATTACTCCCCCCCCCCCTCTCCGCCATTATCCCTCTCCCCCTCCATCTTAATGCCTTGTGCTCCGTCCCATACAGTCCCCCCCCCCCCCCCTCTGTGCCATACAGCTGTTTACCTGGCGTCCTGTGGTCCCGTCGCCTGCTGCTTCACGGGATGTTCCACAGGGCCGCACTGACGTGTGACGTCCCCCTGCACTGTGCGGCAACTCCGCGCAACGTCAGGGGAGGCCACACGTCTCCCTGGCAACCACGCAGTTAACTTACAGTAGCCCCGGCCGCATCTCTGGCCGCGCTACTGTACAGTGAGCTGCCGCGGCTATGCGCTGAAAAATACTGGCCAATGCATGGCCGGTATTTGTCAGCGTTTTCGCGTACCCCAGGTTGAGAACCCAGGCTTTAGACGCCGCTGTCAGCTTTGACAGCGGCGATCTAAAGGGTTAATAGCCAGCCGCGGCGATCGCCGCATGCTGGCTATTAGCGGCGGCCCCCGGCTACTGAGAACAGCTGGGGGCTGCAGAGTATGGAGCGGGCACGAGTCCGGAGCCCGCTCCATACATACTGCAGAGCGCCGAATGCATCTCCCCGTGCAGACGCGCCTCCTCCCCTCAGCTCTTCGAAGCTACAGCTGGGGGGAGTGAAGGCAGAGGACGCAGGTCTGCACGGGGAGCAAGAAGCCACGCCCCCTCATCTCCCCCCGCACGTCTGCAGAGCAGGGGAGAGAGACACATACACAGCTTCTCATCTCCCCTTGTTACGCCTAGCGCTCCGGGTCCCCGCTCCTCCCCGGAGCGCTCACGGCGTCCTTCTCCCTGCAGCTCCCCGGTCAGCGCTGACCGGGAGCGCTGCTCTGCCATGGCCGTTGGGGATGCGATTCGCACAGCGGGACGCGCCCGCTCGCGAATCGCATCCCAGGTCACTTACCCGTTCCCGTCTCCTGCGGTCATGTGCTGGCGCGCGCGGCTCCGCTCTCTAGGGCGCGCGCGCGCCAGCTCCCTGAGACTTAAAGGGCCAGTGCACCAATGATTGGTGCCTGGCCCAATTAGCTTAATTGGTTCCCACCTGTTCCCTGGCTATATCTAGTCTCCTCCCTTGCACTCCCTTGCCGGATCTTGTTGCCTTAGTGCCAGTGAAAGCGTTCTTTGTGTGTTTATACCCTGTGTACCAGTACTTCTGCTATCTCCCCTGACTACGAACCTTGCCGCCTGCCCCCGACCTTCTGCTACGTCCGACTTTGCTTCTGCCTACTTCCTTGTACCTCGCCTATCTTCAGCAGCCAGAGAGGTGAGCCGTTGCTAGTGGATACGACCTGGTCACTACCGCCGCAGCAAGACCATCCCGCTTTGCGGCGGGCTCTGGTGAAAACCTGTAGTGTCTTAGAACCGGTCCACTAGCACGGTCCTCGCTATCCCTCTCTGGCACAGAGGATCCACCTCCTGCCAGCCGGCATCGTGACAGTAGATCCGGCCATGGATCCCGCTGAGGTTCCCCTGCCAGTTGCCTCTGATATCACCACGGTGGTCGCCCAGCAAGCCCGACAGATCGCCCATCTAACCCACCAGATGTCGGAAATGTCCACCATTGTGCACCAACTTCAGTCGCAACTTCATCAGCAATCATCTCCTCCGCCAGCTCCTGCACCTCCTCCGCAGCGAGTGGCCACTCCTAGCCTCCGCCTGTCCTTGCCGGACAAATTTAATGGGGACTCTAAGTTTTGCCGTGGCTTTCTTTCGCAATGTTCCCTGCACTTGGAGATGATGTCGGACCAGTTTCCTACTGAAAGGTCTAAGGTGGCTTTCGTAGTCAGCCTTCTGTCTGGAAAAGCCCTGTCATGGGCCACACCGCTCTGGGACCGCAATGACCCCGTCACTGCCTCTGTACACTCCTTCTTCTCGGAAATTCGAAGTGTCTTTGAGGAACCTGCCCGAGCCTCTTCTGCTGAGACTGCCCTGCTGAACCTGGTCCAGGGTAATTCCTCCGTTGGCGAGTACGCCATACAATTCCGTACTCTTGCTTCTGAACTATCCTGGAATAATGAGGCTCTCTGCGCGACCTTTAAAAAAGGCCTATCCAGCAACATTAAAGATGTTCTGGCCGCACGAGAGACTCCTGCTAACCTGCATGAACTCATTCATCTAGCCACTCGCATTGACATGCGTTTTTCTGAGAGGCATCAAGAGCTCCGCCAGGAAAAAGACTTAGATCTCTGGACACCTCTCCCACAGTCTCCACTGCAATCTGCGCCTAGGCCTCCCGCCGAGGAGGCCATGCAAGTGGATCGGTCTCGCCTGACCCTGGAAGAGAGGAATCGCCGTAAGGAAGAGAATCTTTGTCTGTACTGTGCCAGTACTGAACATTTTTTGGTGGATTGCCCAATCCGTCCTCCACGTCTGGGAAACGCACGCTCGCACTCAGCTCTCGTGGGTGTGGCGTCTCTTGATGCCAAGTCGGCTTCTCCACGTCTCACGGTACCTGTTCGGATTTCCACTTCAGCCAGCTCTCCCCTCTCAGCCGTGGCCTGCCTGGACTCTGGAGCTTCTGGGAATTTTATTCGGGAGTCCTTTGTGAATAAATTCCGTATTCCGGTGACCCGTCTTGTCAAGCCACTCCACATTTCCGCGGTCAACGGAGCCAGGTTGGACTGTACCATACGTTTCCGCACGGAGCCCCTTCTTATGAGCATCGGATCTCATCACGAGAGGATTGAACTTTTGGTCCTCCCCAATTGCACCTCGGAAATTCTCCTTGGACTTCCCTGGCTTCTACTTCATTCCCCAACCCTGGATTGGTCCACTGGGGAGATCAAGAGTTGGGGGTCCTCTTGTGCCAAGAACTGTCTAAAACCGGTTCCCAGTAACCCTTGCCGTAACTCTGTGGTTCCTCCTGTATCCGGTCCCCCTAAGGTCTTTAAGGACTCTGCCTGCCACAGGAAATCCCCCTCCCCCCCTCCCAGTTCCATCAGGCAAGCTTCTGTGTCCCCTCATGGCCCTCGTCCTGGTGTCACACTGCCCCGTGCCAGGTCTCGCCCTCTGCCCTCTCTCCCCATTCCTACTCCTGCGGTTCTGCCTGCCGTTGAGGAATCCCTCCATCCTTTCCCGGTGTCCTCATCCCAGGGGAGGCAGTTACCCGATAAAGAGAAGGGGAGAACTAAGGGGGGGGGTACTGTTACGCCTAGCGCTCCGGGTCCCCGCTCCTCCCCGGAGCGCTCACGGCGTCCTTCTCCCTGCAGCTCCCCGGTCAGCGCTGACCGGGAGCGCTGCTCTGCCATGGCCGTTGGGGATGCGATTCGCACAGCGGGACGCGCCCGCTCGCGAATCGCATCCCAGGTCACTTACCCGTTCCCGTCTCCTGCGGTCATGTGCTGGCGCGCGCGGCTCCGCTCTCTAGGGCGCGCGCGCGCCAGCTCCCTGAGACTTAAAGGGCCAGTGCACCAATGATTGGTGCCTGGCCCAATTAGCTTAATTGGTTCCCACCTGTTCCCTGGCTATATCTAGTCTCCTCCCTTGCACTCCCTTGCCGGATCTTGTTGCCTTAGTGCCAGTGAAAGCGTTCTTTGTGTGTTTATACCCTGTGTACCAGTACTTCTGCTATCTCCCCTGACTACGAACCTTGCCGCCTGCCCCCGACCTTCTGCTACGTCCGACTTTGCTTCTGCCTACTTCCTTGTACCTCGCCTATCTTCAGCAGCCAGAGAGGTGAGCCGTTGCTAGTGGATACGACCTGGTCACTACCGCCGCAGCAAGACCATCCCGCTTTGCGGCGGGCTCTGGTGAAAACCTGTAGTGTCTTAGAACCGGTCCACTAGCACGGTCCTCGCTATCCCTCTCTGGCACAGAGGATCCACCTCCTGCCAGCCGGCATCGTGACACCCCTATTCTGCTTCGGATCTGCAGTCTGTATGGAGCGGGCTCCCGACTCCTGCCCGCTCCATACAGACTGCAGATCCGCCGCACTTGTCAGGTCCGGCCCTGCTTGCCCGAAGCCGGGCTAAGGGCCGGACAAATTCACCTGCCCGGCGCCCAAAACTGCTAGTCCGGGGCGTCGGGCGATAGAAATTCCACATCCCTGAATATATATTTTCATACATCGATTTGTACTTTATTTGGTGTCGCGGTTACAATGTGTTACGCTTTTGGTGTTTGTAGGTATATATGTAGAAGGAATAAGTTGCAATATATAGGGGGAAAAAAGAAACATGAGGATTGGGGTGCAGGTGACTACTCCCAATGAAGCAGAGCTGTAGTGTTCTGATCAATCCGGGAGCTGTGTATTCTTCCCCCACCATCACTTTCCTCCTCCTCCTATTCTCAAAAATGAGGAATCCTCCTGCCAGAATACCCAAATCTGTAGATGACGTTGGACTTTGTCAGAATTTTACTAATATCTGTATTTATATTTGTATATTATATTTATTTGTCTTCTATGTTATAAAGTGACGTT
The DNA here is from genome assembly GCF_029499605.1 of Hyla sarda. Lineage (NCBI taxonomy): Eukaryota > Metazoa > Chordata > Amphibia > Anura > Hylidae > Hyla > Hyla sarda. Next base: position 139,589,431 of record NC_079197.1, on the reverse strand, counting down.
CCTTCCCACCCAAATACCCAGTCCTCAGTATAAAGTCACCGCCCCCCCAAAAAAAAACACCCTACACCCATAGTTTTCTATACCTTTATTTAATAATAAAAAGCTTATTTCACCCTATAAAACAAATGGATGTAAATGTCCATGTCTACACCTGTCCTCAGAGCAGTGACATTCCGTATGACATCACACATGTGACTTCACAAATGGTGATAGCTGGAAAAAGAGGTGCAGAGCCCCAGAGCCCTTACTCTGAGGACTGCAATCTAGCGAGCACTAGTGTTTCTATATTGTTTCCTTGCGCTTTTTATTTTATCATGATTCGAGGGGACCACATCAGCAGGGATGAGGTCAATTTGGCCTGTAGCATGTGCTGGACAGTTACCATCCTCCTGGGTTCCCTCTTCACCACCGGCCCGAGTTTCTGGTTTGAAATCACCAGCAACCAACCGAGCCGGAACATCACCTCCAGCCACCTGCAAGGGCAGAACGATACCATCAGAGATCTGCCCAGCTTGAATACTACCAGCAGCGACATGAAGTGTCCCATCTGGACGAGGACCAGGATCAGAAAGATCACCCCTGTCCTGGTGAGTAATCAAACCTCTGCCAGCAGCGACATGAAGTGTCCCATCTGGACCAGGACCAGGACCAGAAAGATCACCCCTGTCCTGGGGAGTAATGACACCACTGCCAGCAGCGACACGATCAGCTGGGATTCCATTACCAACAACCTGCAGAGCGGGGCGGCCATCATCAAAAACTATCTTGGCTGGATCAGCACTTATGGTGACATGATCATCTCCCTGCTATGCTATATCCCCATCGATAACAACCTGCTGGACCGGTTCATAGATGCTGTTGACGATCTGATCTCGTTTGCTAGTACCATCAGTGACCTGCTGTCCTGGATAGACACCACCACTGAATTGGTATTCTGGATCCCCACCATCACCAGCAGTTCCCTGCTTGCCTGGATGAACCCAGTCAATGAGTTGGTGACCTGGATTAGCACCAGCAGCACTATAGAACTTCTCTACGTGATCTGTAACCCCACCGCCATCAGCTGGATCGGCTTCATCAGTGACTGGCTCACCTGGATCGCCATCACACTTCAGCTTCTGACGTGGGTTATGCCAAGGGGGATAGTGACCAGCATCACCGGACCGATGGACTATATTAACTCGGTCAGACAGTTCCTGGGACGGGTCACCATTGCCATCCTAATTGTCAATATCCCCGAGATAAGAGGTGTCATTAACGTCATCACCAGTATACTATGGGTATTCTTCACCAACCTGTATGTATGAACACTGGAAAAGATGAATAAACATTTTTATTTGACAAATATTCCGATTGATGTAATTATTGTTATAATAATAGACAAAGTGGGGAATTTATTATAGATCAGCGTTTTATATGTCAGTGAGAAACAAAGTAGTAGAGTAAGATGCCCAGGGGCGGGTTTAGGCTCAGTGAGGCCCTAGGCAAAATCAAAAGTGGGGCCCAAAAGTCGTAATGGTGCACTAACCAGATTTGAACATTTTTGGTCACTTCAAATACTATAAAAATATCTAAAAAGCAATTGAGAAGTCCCATCAAACAAAAACAGTACCGATAAAAACTACAAATCACAGCGCAAAAAATGACCTCATACATCCCCATATACAGAAAAATAAGAGTTATAGGGATCAGAATAGTACAATTTTATATTTTTGTATAGTCCCCCACATTAGGTAAAGAGTATGATCCCCCACATTAGGTAGACAGTATAGTACCCCCAACATTAGGTAAAGAGTATAGCTCCCCCACATTAGGTTGCCAGTATAGTTCCCCCCATATTAGGTGCAGTATAGTCCCCAACATTAGGTTGGCAGTATAGTTGCCCCACATTAGGTGCAGTATAGTCCCCCACATTAGGTGCAGTATATTTCCCCCACATTAGGTGCAGTCTACAGTAGTCCCCCCACATTAGGTGCAGTATACAGTAGTACTCCACATTAGGTGCAGTATAAAGTAGTTCCCCACATTAGGTGCAGTATACAGTAGTCCCCCACATTAGGTGCAGTATACAGTAGTCCCCCACATTAGATGCAGTCTACAGTAGTCCCCCCACATTAGGTGCAGTATACAGTAGTACTCCACATTAGGTGCAGTATAAAGTAGTTCCCCACATTAGGTGCAGTATACAGTAGTCCCCCACATTAGGTGCAGTATACAGTAGTCCCCCACATTAGGTGCAGTATACAGTAATCCCCCACATTAGGTGCAGTATACAGTAGTTCCCCACATTAGGGGCAGTATACAGTAGTCCCACCACATTAGGTGCAGTATACAGTAGTTCCCCCACATTAGGTGCAGTATACAGTAGTTCTCCCACATTAGGTGCAGTATACAGTAGTCCCCCACATTGGGTGCAGTATACATACTGTAGTCCCCCACATTAGTTGCAGTATAAAGTAGTTCCCCACATTAGGTGCAGTATACAGTAGTCCCCCACATTAGATGCAGTATACATACAGTAGTCCCCCACATTAGGTGCAGTATAAAGTAGTTCCCCACATTAGGTGCAGTATACAGTAATTCCCCCACATTAGGTGCAGTATAAAGTAGTCTCTCACGTTAGGTGCAGTATACAGTAGTCCCTCACTTTAGGTGCAGCATACAGTAGTCCCCCACATTAGGTGCAGTATAAAGTAGTTCCCCACATTAGGTGCAGTATACAGTAGATCCCCACATGAGGTGCAGTATACAGTAGTCCCCCCAAAATAGGTAGAGTATAAAGTAGTTCCCCACATTTGGTGCAGTATACATACAGTAGTCCCCCACATTAGGCGCAGTAAAAAGTAGTTCCCCACATTAGGTGCAAAATACAGCAGTCCCCCACATTAGGTGCAGTATACAGTAGTTCCCCCATCTTAGGTGAAGTATACAGTAGTCCTCCACATTAGGTGCAGTATACATACAGTAGTCCCCCACATTAGGTGCAGTAAAAAGTTGTTCTCCACATTAGGTGCAGTATACAGTAGTCCCCCACATTAGGTGCAGTATACAGTAGTCCCCCACATTAGGTGCAGTATACAGTAGCCCCCGACATTAGGTGCAGTATACAGTAGTCCCCCACATTAGGTGCAGTATACAGTAGTTACCACACATTAGGTGCAGTATACAGTAGTCCCCCACATTAGGTGCAATATACAGTAGTCCCCCACATTAGGTGCAGTATACAGTAGTCCCCCACATTAGGTGCAGTATACAGTAGTTCTCCACATTAGGTGCAGTATACAGTAGTCCCCCACATTAGGTGCAGTATAAAGTAGTTCCCCACATTAGGTGCAGTATACAGTAGTCCCCCACAATAGGTGCAGTATGCATACAGTAGTCCTCCACATTAGGTGCAGTATAAAGTAGTTCCCCACATTAGGTGTAGTATAAAGTAGTCCCCCACATTGGGTGCAGTATAAAGTAGTTCCCCACATTAGGTGCAGTATAAAGTAGTTCCCCACATTAGGTGCAGTATACAGTAGTTCCTCCCCATTAGGAGCAATATACAGTAGTCCCACACATTAGGTGCAGTATACAGTAGTCCCCCACATTAGGAGCAGTATACAGTCGTCCCCCACATAAGTTGCAGTATACAGTCGTCCCCCACATTAGGTGCAGTATACATACAGTAGTCCCCCACATTAGGTGCAGTATACATACAGTAGTCCCACACATTAGGTGCAGTATACAGTAGTCCCCCACAGTAGGTGCAGTATAAAGTAGTTCCCCTCATTAGGTGCATTATACAGTAGTTCCCCCACATTAGGAGCAATATACAGTAGTCCCACACATTAGGTGCAGTATACAGTAGTCCCACACATTAGGTGCAGTATAAAGTAGTTCCCCACATTAGGTGCAGTATACAGTAGTCCCCCACATTAGGTGCAGTATAAAGTAGTTCCCCACATTAGGTGCAGAATACAGTAGTCCCACACATTAGGTGCAGTATACAGTAGTCCCCCACATTAGGTGCAGTATACATACAGTAGTCCCCCACATTAGTTGCAGTATAAAGTAGTTCCTCACAATAGGTGCAGTATACAGTAGTCCCCCACATTAGGTACAGTATAAAGTAGTTCCCCACATTAGGTGCACTATACAGTAGTTACCCCACATTAGGTGCAGTATAAAGTAGTCCCCCACATTAGGTGCAGTATACAATAGTCCCCCACATTAGGTGCAGTATAAAGTAGTTACCCTCATTAGGTGCAGTATACAGTAGTCCCGCACATTAGGTGCATTATACAGTAGTCCCCCACATTAGGTGCAGTATACATTAGTCCCACTCATTAGGTGCAGTATACAGTAGTCCCACACTTTAGGTGCAGTATACAGTAGTCCCCCACATTAGGTGCAGTATAAAGTAGTTCCCCACATTAGGTGCAGTATACAGTAGTCCCACACATTAGGTGCAGTATACAGTAGTCCCCCACATTAGGAGCAGTATACAGTAGTCCCCCACATAAGTTGCAGTATACAGTAGTCCCCCACATTAGGTGCAGTATACATACAGTAGTCCCCCACATTAGTTGCAGTATAAAGTAGTTCCTCACAATAGGTGCAGTATACAGTAGTCCTCCACATTAGGTACAGTATAAAGTAGTTCCCCACATTAGGTGCAGAATACAGTAGTCCCCCACATTAGGTGCAGTATAAAGTAGTCCCCCACATTAGGTGCAGTATACAGTAGTCCCCCACATTAGGTGCAGTATAAAGTAGTTCCCCACATTAGGTGCAGTATACATTAGTCCCACTCATTAGGTGCAGTATACAGTAGTCCCCCACATTAGGTGCAGTATAAAGTAGTTCCCCACATTAGGTGCAGTATACAGTAGTCCCACACATTAGGTGCAGTATACAGTAGTCCCCCACATTAGGAGCAGTATACAGTAGTCCCCCACATTAGGTACAGTATAAAGTAGTTCCCCACATTAGGTGCACTATACAGTAGTTACCCCACATTAGGTGCAGTATAAAGTAGTCCCCCACATTAGGTGCAGTATACAGTAGTCCCCCACATTAGGTGCAGTATAAAGTAGTTCCCCACATTAGGTGCAGTATACAGTAGTCCCCCACATTAGGTGCAGTATACAGTAGTCCCCCACATTAGGTGCAGTATACAGTAGTTCTCCACATTAGGTGCAGTATACAGTAGTCCCCCACATTAGGTGCAGTATAAAGTAGTTCCCCACATTAGGTGCAGTATACAGTAGTCCCCCACAATAGGTGCAGTATGCATACAGTAGTCCTCCACATTAGGTGCAGTATAAAGTAGTTCCCCACATTAGGTGTAGTATAAAGTAGTCCCCCACATTGGGTGCAGTATACATACAGTAGTTCCCCTCATTAGGTGCAGTATAAAGTAGTTCCCCACATTAGGTGCAGTATAAAGTAGTCTCACACATTAGGTGCAGTATACATACAGTAGTCCCCCACATTAGGTGCAGTATACAGTAGTCCCCCACATTAGGTGCAGTATACAGTAGTCCCGCACATTTGGTGCAGTATACAGTAGTCCCCCACATTAGGTGCAGTATACAGTAGTTCCTCCACATTAGGAGCAATATACAGTAGTCCCACACATTAGGTGCAGTATACAGTAGTCCCCCACATTAGGAGCAGTATACAGTCGTCCCCCACATAAGTTGCAGTATACAGTCGTCCCCCACATTAGGTGCAGTATACATACAGTAGTCCCCCACATTAGGTGCAGTATACATACAGTAGTCCCACACATTAGGTGCAGTATACAGTAGTCCCCCACAGTAGGTGCAGTATAAAGTAGTTCCCCACATTAGGTGCAGTATACAGTAGTCCCACACATAAGGTGCAGTATACAGTAGTCCCCCACATTAGGAGCAGTATACAGTAGTCTCCCACATAAATTGCAGTATACAGTAGTCCCCCACATTAGGTGCAGTATACATAAAGTAGTCCCCCACATTAGGTGCAGTATACAGTAGTCCCCCACATTAGGTGCAGTATAAAGTAGTTCCCCACATTAGGAGCAGTATACAGTAGTTACAACACATTAGGTGCAGTATAAAGTAGTCCCCCATATTAAGTGTAGTATCCAGTAGTCCCCCACATTAGTTGCTGTATAAAGTAGTTCCCCTCATTAGGTACAGTATACAGTAGTCCCCCACATTAGGTGCAGTATAAAGTAGTTCCCCACATTAGGTGCAGTATACAGTAGTCCCCCACATTAGGTGCAGTATACAGTAGACCCCCACATTAGGTGCAGTATACAGTAGTACCCCACATTAGGTGCGGTATAAAGTAGTTCCCCACATTAGGTGCAGTATACAGTAGTCCCACACATCAGGTGCAGTATACAGTAGTCCCCCACTTTAGGAGCAGTATACAGTAGTCCCCCACATTAGGTGCAGAATACATACAGTAGTCCCCCACATTAGGTGCAGTATAAAGTAGTTCCCCACATTAGGTGCAGTATACAGTAGTCCCCCACATTAGGTGCAGTATACAGTAGCCCCCCACATTAGGTGCAGTATACAGTAGTCCCCCACATTAGGTGCAGTATACAGTAGTTACCACACATTAGGTGCAGTATACAGTAGTTCTCCACATTAGGTGCAGTATACAGTAGTCCCCCACAATAGGTGCAGTATGCATACAGTAGTCCTCCACATTAGGTGCAGTATGCATACAGTAGTCCTCCACATTAGGTGCAGTATACAGTAGTCTCTCACATTAGGTGCAGTATAAAGTAGTTCCCCACATTAGGTGTAGTATAAAGTAGTCCCCCACATTGGGTGCAGTATACATACAGTAGTTCCACTCATTAGGTGCAGTATAAAGTAGTTCCCCACATTAGGTGCAGTATAAAGTAGTCTCACACATTAGGTGCAGTATACAGTAGTCCCCCACATTAGGTGCAGTATACAGTAGTCCCCCACATTAGGTGCAGTATACAGTAGTCCCCCACATTAGGTGCAGTATACAGTAGTCCTGCACATTTGGTGCAGTATACAGTAGTCCCCCACATTAGGTGCAGTATACAGTAGTTCCTCCACATTAGGAGCAATATACAGTAGTCCCACACATTAGGTGCAGTATACAGTAGTTCCCCACATTAGGAGCAGTATACAGTAGTCCCCCACATAAGTTGCAGTATACAGTCGTCCCCCACATTAGGTGCAGTATACAGTAATCCCCCACATTAGGTGCAGTATACAGTAGTTCCCCACATTAGGGGCAGTATACAGTAGTCCCCCCACATTAGGTGCAGTATACAGTAGTTCCCCCACATTAGGTGCAGTATACAGTAGTTCTCCCACATTAGGTGCAGTATACAGTAGTCCCCCACATTGGGTGCAGTATACATACTGTAGTCCCCCACATTAGTTGCAGTATAAAGTAGTTCCCCACATTAGGTGCAGTATACAGTAGTCCCCCACATTAGATGCAGTATACATACAGTAGTCCCCCACATTAGGTGCAGTATAAAGTAGTTCCCCACATTAGGTGCAGTATACAGTAATTCCCCCACATTAGGTGCAGTATAAAGTAGTCTCTCACGTTAGGTGCAGTATACAGTAGTCCCTCACTTTAGGTGCAGCATACAGTAGTCCCCCACATTAGGTGCAGTATAAAGTAGTTCCCCACATTAGGTGCAGTATACAGTAGATCCCCACATGAGGTGCAGTATACAGTAGTCCCCCCAAAATAGGTACAGTATAAAGTAGTTCCCCACATTTGGTGCAGTATACATACAGTAGTCCCCCACATTAGGCGCAGTAAAAAGTAGTTCCCCACATTAGGTGCAAAATACAGCAGTCCCCCACATTAGGTGCAGTATACAGTAGTTCCCCCATCTTAGGTGAAGTATACAGTAGTCCTCCACATTAGGTGCAGTATACATACAGTAGTCCCCCACATTAGGTGCAGTAAAAAGTTGTTCTCCACATTAGGTGCAGTATACAGTAGTCCCCCACATTAGGTGCAGTATACAGTAGTCCCCCACATTAGGTGCAGTATACAGTAGCCCCCGACATTAGGTGCAGTATACAGTAGTCCCCCACATTAGGTGCAGTATACAGTAGTTACCACACATTAGGTGCAGTATACAGTAGTCCCCCACATTAGGTGCAATATACAGTAGTCCCCCACATTAGGTGCAGTATACAGTAGTCCCCCACATTAGGTGCAGTATACAGTAGTTCTCCACATTAGGTGCAGTATACAGTAGTCCCCCACATTAGGTGCAGTATAAAGTAGTTCCCCACATTAGGTGCAGTATACAGTAGTCCCCCACAATAGGTGCAGTATGCATACAGTAGTCCTCCACATTAGGTGCAGTATAAAGTAGTTCCCCACATTAGGTGTAGTATAAAGTAGTCCCCCACATTGGGTGCAGTATAAAGTAGTTCCCCACATTAGGTGCAGTATAAAGTAGTTCCCCACATTAGGTGCAGTATACAGTAGTTCCTCCCCATTAGGAGCAATATACAGTAGTCCCACACATTAGGTGCAGTATACAGTAGTCCCCCACATTAGGAGCAGTATACAGTCGTCCCCCACATAAGTTGCAGTATACAGTCGTCCCCCACATTAGGTGCAGTATACATACAGTAGTCCCCCACATTAGGTGCAGTATACATACAGTAGTCCCACACATTAGGTGCAGTATACAGTAGTCCCCCACAGTAGGTGCAGTATAAAGTAGTTCCCCTCATTAGGTGCATTATACAGTAGTTCCCCCACATTAGGAGCAATATACAGTAGCCCCACACATTAGGTGCAGTATACAGTAGTCCCACACATTAGGTGCAGTATAAAGTAGTTCCCCACATTAGGTGCAGTATACAGTAGTCCCCCCACATTAGGTGCAGTATAAAGTAGTTCCCCACATTAGGTGCAGTATACAGTAGTCCCACACATTAGGTGCAGTATACAGTAGTCCCCCACATTAGGTGCAGTATACATACAGTAGTCCCCCACATTAGTTGCAGTATAAAGTAGTTCCTCACAATAGGTGCAGTATACAGTAGTCCCCCACATTAGGTACAGTATAAAGTAGTTCCCCACATTAGGTGCACTATACAGTAGTTACCCCACATTAGGTGCAGTATAAAGTAGTCCCCCACATTAGGTGCAGTATACAATAGTCCCCCACATTAGGTGCAGTATAAAGTAGTTACCCTCATTAGGTGCAGTATACAGTAGTCCCGCACATTAGGTGCATTATACAGTAGTCCCCCACATTAGGTGCAGTATACATTAGTCCCACTCATTAGGTGCAGTATACAGTAGTCCCACACTTTAGGTGCAGTATACAGTAGTCCCCCACATTAGGTGCAGTATAAAGTAGTTCCCCACATTAGGTGCAGTATACAGTAGTCCCACACATTAGGTGCAGTATACAGTAGTCCCCCACATTAGGAGCAGTATACAGTAGTCCCCCACATAAGTTGCAGTATACAGTAGTCCCCCACATTAGGTGCAGTATACATACAGTAGTCCCCCACATTAGTTGCAGTATAAAGTAGTTCCTCACAATAGGTGCAGTATACAGTAGTCCCCCACATTAGGTACAGTATAAAGTAGTTCCCCACATTAGGTGCAGTATACAGTAGTCCCCCACATTAGGTGCAGTATAAAGTAGTCCCCCACATTAGGTGCAGTATACAGTAGTCCCCCACATTAGGTGCAGTATAAAGTAGTTCCCCACATTAGGTGCAGTATACATTAGTCCCACTCATTAGGTGCAGTATACAGTAGTCCCCCACATTAGGTGCAGTATAAAGTAGTTCCCCACATTAGGTGCAGTATACAGTAGTCCCACACATTAGGTGCAGTATACAGTAGTCCCCCACATTAGGAGCAGTATACAGTAGTCCCCCACATTAGGTACAGTATAAAGTAGTTCCCCACATTAGGTGCACTATACAGTAGTTACCCCACATTAGGTGCAGTATAAAGTAGTCCCCCACATTAGGTGCAGTATACAGTAGTCCCCCACATTAGGTGCAGTATAAAGTAGTTCCCCACATTAGGTCCAGTATACAGTAGTCCCCCACATTAGGTGCAGTATACAGTAGTCCCCCACATTAGGTGCAGTATACAGTAGTTCTCCACATTAGGTGCAGTATACAGTAGTCCCCCACATTAGGTGCAGTATAAAGTAGTTCCCCACATTAGGTGCAGTATACAGTAGTCCCCCACAATAGGTGCAGTATGCATACAGTAGTCCTCCACATTAGGTGCAGTATAAAGTAGTTCCCCACATTAGGTGTAGTATAAAGTAGTCCCCCACATTGGGTGCAGTATACATACAGTAGTTCCCCTCATTAGGTGCAGTATAAAGTAGTTCCCCACATTAGGTGCAGTATAAAGTAGTCTCACACATTAGGTGCAGTATACATACAGTAGTCCCCCACATTAGGTGCAGTATACAGTAGTCCCCCACATTAGGTGCAGTATACAGTAGTCCCGCACATTTGGTGCAGTATACAGTAGTCCCCCACATTAGGTGCAGTATACAGTAGTTCCTCCACATTAGGAGCAATATACAGTAGTCCCACACATTAGGTGCAGTATACAGTAGTCCCCCACATTAGGAGCAGTATACAGTCGTCCCCCACATAAGTTGCAGCATACAGTCGTCCCCCACATTAGGTGCAGTATACATACAGTAGTCCCCCACATTAGGTGCAGTATACATACAGTAGTCCCACACATTAGGTGCAGTATACAGTAGTCCCCCACAGTAGGTGCAGTATAAAGTAGTTCCCCACATTAGGTGCAGTATACAGTAGTCCCACACATTAGGTGCAGTATACAGTAGTCCCCCACATTAGGAGCAGTATACAGTAGTCTCCCACATAAATTGCAGTATACAGTGGTCCCCCACATTAGGTGCAGTATACATAAAGTAGTCCCCCACATTAGGTGCAGTATACAGTAGTCCCCCACATTAGGTGCAGTATAAAGTAGTTCCCCACATTAGGAGCAGTATACAGTAGTTACAACACATTAGGTGCAGTATAAAGTAGTCCCCCATATTAAGTGTAGTATCCAGTAGTCCCCCACATTAGTTGCTGTATAAAGTAGTTCCCCTCATTAGGTACAGTATACAGTAGTCCCCCACATTAGGTGCAGTATAAAGTAGTTCCCCACATTAGGTGCAGTATACAGTAGTCCCCCACATTAGGTGCAGTATACAGTAGTCCCACACATTAGGTGCAGTATACAGTAGTACCCCACATTAGGTGCGGTATAAAGTAGTTCCCCACATTAGGTGCAGTATACAGTAGTCCCACACATCAGGTGCAGTATACAGTAGTCCCCCACTTTAGGAGCAGTATACAGTAGTCCCCCACATTAGGTGCAGAATACATACAGTAGTCCCCCACATTAGGTGCAGTATAAAGTAGTTCCCCACATTAGGTGCAGTATACAGTAGTCCCCCACATTAGGTGCAGTATACAGTAGCCCCCCACATTAGGTGCAGTATACAGTAGTCCCCCACATTAGGTGCAGTATACAGTAGTTACCACACATTAGGTGCAGTATACAGTAGTTCTCCACATTAGGTGCAGTATACAGTAGTCCCCCACAATAGGTGCAGTATGCATACAGTAGTCCTCCACATTAGGTGCAGTATACAGTAGTCTCTCACATTAGGTGCAGTATAAAGTAGTTCCCCACATTAGGTGTAGTATAAAGTAGTCCCCCACATTGGGTGCAGTATACATACAGTAGTTCCACTCATTAGGTGCAGTATAAAGTAGTTCCCCACATTAGGTGCAGTATAAAGTAGTCTCACACATTAGGTGCAGTATACAGTAGTCCCCCACATTAGGTGCAGTATACAGTAGTCCCCCACATTAGGTGCAGTATACAGTAGTCCCCCACATTAGGTGCAGTATACAGTAGTCCTGCACATTTGGTGCAGTATACAGTAGTCCCCACATTAGGTGCAGTATACAGTAGTTCCTCCACATTAGGAGCAATATACAGTAGTCCCACACATTAGGTGCAGTATACAGTAGTTCCCCACATTAGGAGCAGTATACAGTAGTCCCCCACATAAGTTGCAGTATACAGTCGTCCCCCACATTAGGTGCAGTATACATACAGTAGTCCCCCACATTAGTTGCAGTATAAAGTAGTTCCCACACATTAGGTGCAGTATACAGTAGTCCCCCACAGTAGGTGCAGTATAAAGTAGTTCCCCACATTAGGTGCAGTATACAGTAGTCCCACACATTAGGTGCAGTATACAGTAGTCCCCCACATTAGGAGCAGTATACAGTAGTCTCCCACATAAATTGCAGTATACAGTGGTCCCCCACATTAGGTGCAGTATACATAAAGTAGTCCCCCACATTAGGTGCAGTATACAGTAGTCCCCCACATTAGGTGCAGTATAAAGTAGTTCCCCACATTAGGAGCAGTATACAGTAGTTACAACACATTAGGTGCAGTATAAAGTAGTCCCCCATATTAAGTGTAGTATCCAGTAGTCCCCCACATTAGGTGCAGTATAAAGTAGTTCCCCACATTAGGTGCAGTATACAGTAGTCCCCCACATTAGGTGCAGTATACAGTAGTCCCACACATTAGGTGCAGTATACAGTAGTACCCCACATTAGGTGCAGTATAAAGTAGTTCCCCACATTAGGTGCAGTATACAGTAGTCCCACACATCAGGTGCAGTATACAGTAGTCCCCCACTTTAGGAGCAGTATACAGTAGTCCCCCACATTAGGTGCAGAATACATACAGTAGTCCCCCACATTAGGTGCAGTATAAAGTAGTTCCCCACATTAGGTGCAGTATTCAGTAGTCCCCCACATTAGGTGCAGTATACAGTAGCCCCCCACATTAGGTGCAGTATACAGTAGTCCCCCACATTAGGTGCAGTATACAGTAGTTACCACACATTAGGTGCAGTATACAGTAGTTCTCCACATTAGGTGCAGTATACAGTAGTCCCCCACAATAGGTGCAGTATGCATACAGTAGTCCTCCACATTAGGTGCAGTATGCATACAGTAGTCCTCCACATTAGGTGCAGTATACAGTAGTCTCTCACATTAGGTGCAGTATAAAGTAGTTCCCCACATTAGGTGTAGTATAAAGTAGTCCCCCACATTGGGTGCAGTATACATACAGTAGTTCCACTCATTAGGTGCAGTATAAAGTAGTTCCCCACATTAGGTGCAGTATAAAGTAGTCTCACACATTAGGTGCAGTATACAGTAGTCCCCCACATTAGGTGCAGTATACAGTAGTCCCCCACATTAGGTGCAGTATACAGTAGTCCCCCACATTAGGTGCAGTATACAGTAGTCCTGCACATTTGGTGCAGTATACAGTAGTCCCCCACATTAGGTGCAGTATACAGTAGTTTCTCCACATTAGGAGCAATATACAGTAGTCCCACACATTAGGTGCAGTATACAGTAGTTCCCCACATTAGGAGCAGTATACAGTAGTCCCCCACATAAGTTGCAGTATACAGTCGTCCCCCACATTAGGTGCAGTATACATACAGTAGTCCCCCACATTAGTTGCAGTATAAAGTAGTTCCCCACATTAGGTGCAGTATACAGTAGTCTCCAACATTAGGTGCAGTATAAAGTAATTCCCCACATTAGGTGCAGTATACAGTAGTTACCCCACATTAGGTGCAGTATAAAGTAGACCCCCACATTAGGTGCAGTATACAGTAGTCCCCCACATTAGGTGCAGTATAAAGTAGTTCCCCTCATTAGGTGCAGTATACAGTAGTTCCCCCACATTAGGAGCAATAAACAGTAGTCCCACACATTAGGTACAGTATACAGTAGTCCCCCACATTAGGAGCAGTATACAGTAGTCCCCCACATAAGTTGCAGTATACAGTAGTCCCCCACATTAGGTGCAGTATACATACAGTAGTCCCCCACATTAGGTGCAGTATACATACAGTAGTCCCCCACATAAGTTGCAGTATACAGTAGTCCCCCACATTAGGTGCAGTATACATACAGTAGTCCCCCACATTAGGTGCAGTATACATACAGTAGTCCCCCACATTAGGTGCAGTATAAAGTAGTTCCCCACATTAGGTGCAGTATACAGTAGTCCCACACATTAGGTGCAGTATACAGTAGTCACCCACATTAGCAGCAGTATACAGTAGTCCCCCACATAAGTTGCAGTATACAGTAGTCCCCCACATTAGGTGCAGTATACATACAGTAGTCCCCCACATTAGTTGCAGTATAAAGTAGTTCCTCACAATAGGTGCAGTATACAGTAGTCCCCCACATTAGGTACAGTATAAAGTAGTTCCCCACATTAGGTGCACTATACAGTAGTTACCCCACATTAGGTGCAGTATAAAGTAGTCCCCCACATTAGGTGCAGTATAAAGTAGTTCCCCACATTAGGTGCAGTATACAGTAGTCCCTCACATTAGGTGCAGTATACAGTAGTCCCCCACATTAGGTGCAGTATACAGTAATCCCCCACATTAGGTGCAGTATACAGTAGTTCCCCACATTAGGGGCAGTATACAGTAGTCCCCCCACATTAGGTGCAGTATACAGTAGTTCCCCCACATTAGGTGCAGTATACAGTAGTTCTCCCACATTAGGTGCAGTATACAGTAGTCCCCCACATTGGGTGCAGTATACATACTGTAGTCCCCCACATTAGTTGCAGTATAAAATAGTTCCCCACATTAGGTGCAGTATACAGTAGTCCCCCACATTAGATGCAGTATACATACAGTAGTCCCCCACATTAGGTGCAGTATAAAGTAGTTCCCCACATTAGGTGCAGTATACAGTAATTCCCCCACATTAGGTGCAGTATAAAGTAGTTCCCCACATTAGGTGCAGTATACAGTAGTCCCCCACATTAGGTGCAGTATAAAGTAGTCTCTCACGTTAGGTGCAGTATACAGTAGTCCCTCACTTTAGGTGCAGCATACAGTAGTCCCCCACATTAGGTGCAGTATAAAGTAGTTCCCCACATTATGTGCAGTATACAGTAGATCCCCACATGAGGTGCAGTATACAGTAGTCCCCCCAAAATAGGTACAGTATAAAGTAGTTCCCCACATTTGATGCAGTATACATACAGTAGTCCCCCACATTAGGCGCAGTAAAAAGTAGTTCTCCACATTAGGTGCAGTATACAGTAGTCCCCCACATTAGGTGCAGTATACAGTAGTCCCCCACATTAGGTGCAGTATACAGTAGCCCCCCACATTAGGTGCAGTATACAGTAGTCCCCCACATTAGGTGCAGTATACATACAGTAGTCCCCCACATTAGGTGCATTAAAAAGTAGTTCTCCACATTAGGTGCAGTATACAGTAGTCCCCCACATTAGGTGCAGTATACAGTAGTCCCCCACATTAGGTGCAGTATACAGTAGCCCCCCACATTAGGTGCAGTATACAGTAGTCCCCCACATTAGGTGCAGTATACAGTAGTTACCACACATTAGGTGCAGTATACAGTAGTCCCCCACATTAGGTGCAGTATACAGTAGTCCCCCACATTAGGTGCAGTATACAGTAGTCCCCCACATTAGGTGCAGTATACAGTAGTTCTCCACATTAGGTGCAGTATACAGTAGTCCCCCACATTAGGTGCAGTATAAAGTAGTTCCCCACATTAGGTGCAGTATACAGTAGTCCCCCACAATAGGTGCAGTATAAAGTAGTTCGCCACATTAGGTGTAGTATAAAGTAGTCCCCCACATTGGGTGCAGTATACATACAGTAGTTCCCCTCATTAGGTGCAGTATAAAGTAGTTCCCCACATTAGGTGTAGTATAAAGTAGTCCCCCACATTGGGTGCAGTATACATACAGTAGTTCCCCTCATTAGGTGCAGTATAAAGTAGTTCCCCACATTAGGTGCAGTATAAAGTAGTCTCACACATTAGGTGCAGTATACATACAGTAGTCCCCCACATTAGGTGCAGTATACAGTAGTCCCCCACATTAGGTGCAGTATACAGTAGTCCCGCACATTTGGTGCAGTATACAGTAGTCCCCCACATTAGGTGCAGTATACAGTAGTCCCACACATTAGGTGCAGTATACAGTAGTCCAACACATTAGGAGCAGTATACAGTCGTCCCCCACATAAGTTGCAGTATACAGTCATCCCCCACATTAGGTGCAGTATACATACAGTAGTCCCCCACATTAGGTGCAGTATACATACAGTAGTCCCACACATTAGGTGCAGTATACAGTAGTCCCCCACAGTAGGTGCAGTATAAAGTAGTTCCCCACATTAGGTGCAGTATACAGTAGTCCCACACATTAGGTGCAGTATACAGTAGTCCCCCACATTAGGAGCAGTATACAGTAGTCCCACACCTTAGGTGCAGTATACAGTAGTCCCCCACATTAGGTGCAGTATAAAGTAGTTCCCCACATTAGGTGCAGTATACAGTAGTCCCACACATTAGGTGCAGTATACAGTAGTCCCCCACATTAGGAGCAGTATACAGTAGTCCCCCACATAAGTTGCAGTATACAGTAGTCCCCCACATTAGGTGCAGTATACATACAGTAGTCCCCCACATTAGTTGCAGTATAAAGTAGTTCCCCACATTAGGTGCAGTATACAGTAGTCCCCCACATTAGGTGCAGTATAAAGTAATTCCCCACTTTAGGTGCAGTATACAGTAGTTACCCCACATTAGGTGCAGTATAAAGTAATTCCCCACTTTAGGTGCAGTATACAGTAGTCCCCCACATTAGGTGCAGTATAAATTAGTTCCCCTCATTAGGTGCATTATACAGTAGTTCCCCCACATTAGGAGCAATATACAGTAGTCCCACACATTAGGTGCAGTATACAGTAGTCCCACACATTAGGTGCAGTATACAGTAGTCCCCCACATTAGGTGCAGTATAAAGTAGTTCCCCAAATTAGGTGCAGTATACAGTAGTCCCACACATTAGGTGCAGTATACAGTAGTCCCCCACATTAGGAGCAGTATACAGTAGTCCCCCACATAAGTTGCAGTATACAGTAGTCCCCAACATTAGGTGCAGTATACATACAGTAGTCCCCCACATTAGTTGCAGTATAAAGTAGTTCCTCACAATAGGTGCAGTATACAGTAGTCCCCCACATTAGGTACAGTATAAAGTAGTTCCCCACATTAGGTGCACTATACAGTAGTTACCCCACATTAGGTGCAGTATAAAGTAGTCCCCCACATTAGGTGCAGTATACAATAGTCCCCCACATTAGGTGCAGTATAAAGTAGTCCCCCACATTAGGTGCAGTATACAGTAGTTCCTCCACATTAGGAGCAATATACAGTAGTCCCACACATTAGGTGCAGTATACAGTAGTCCCCCACATTAGGAGCAGTATACAGTCGTCCCCCACATAAGTTGCAGCATACAGTCGTCCCCCACATTAGGTGCAGTATACATACAGTAGTCCCCCACATTAGGTGCAGTATACATACAGTAGTCCCACACATTAGGTGCAGTATACAGTAGTCCCCCACAGTAGGTGCAGTATAAAGTAGTTCCCCACATTAGGTGCAGTATACAGTAGTCCCACACATTAGGTGCAGTATACAGTAGTCCCCCACATTAGGAGCAGTATACAGTAGTCTCCCACATAAATTGCAGTATACAGTGGTCCCCCACATTAGGTGCAGTATACATAAAGTAGTCCCCCACATTAGGTGCAGTATACAGTAGTCCCCCACATTAGGTGCAGTATAAAGTAGTTCCCCACATTAGGAGCAGTATACAGTAGTTACAACACATTAGGTGCAGTATAAAGTAGTCCCCCATATTAAGTGTAGTATCCAGTAGTCCCCCACATTAGTTGCTGTATAAAGTAGTTCCCCTCATTAGGTACAGTATACAGTAGTCCCCCACATTAGGTGCAGTATAAAGTAGTTCCCCACATTAGGTGCAGTATACAGTAGTCCCCCACATTAGGTGCAGTATACAGTAGTCCCACACATTAGGTGCAGTATACAGTAGTACCCCACATTAGGTGCGGTATAAAGTAGTTCCCCACATTAGGTGCAGTATACAGTAGTCCCACACATCAGGTGCAGTATACAGTAGTCCCCCACTTTAGGAGCAGTATACAGTAGTCCCCCACATTAGGTGCAGAATACATACAGTAGTCCCCCACATTAGGTGCAGTATAAAGTAGTTCCCCACATTAGGTGCAGTATACAGTAGTCCCCCACATTAGGTGCAGTATACAGTAGCCCCCCACATTAGGTGCAGTATACAGTAGTCCCCCACATTAGGTGCAGTATACAGTAGTTACCACACATTAGGTGCAGTATACAGTAGTTCTCCACATTAGGTGCAGTATACAGTAGTCCCCCACAATAGGTGCAGTATGCATACAGTAGTCCTCCACATTAGGTGCAGTATAAAGTAGTTCCCCACATTAGGTGTAGTATAAAGTAGTCCCCCACATTGGGTGCAGTATACATACAGTAGTTCCCCTCATTAGGTGCAGTATAAAGTAGTTCCCCACATTAGGTGCAGTATAAAGTAGTCTCACACATTAGGTGCAGTATACATACAGTAGTCCCCCACATTAGGTGCAGTATACAGTAGTCCCCCACATTAGGTGCAGTATACAGTAGTCCCGCACATTTGGTGCAGTATACAGTAGTCCCCCACATTAGGTGCAGTATACAGTAGTTCCTCCACATTAGGAGCAATATACAGTAGTCCCACACATTAGGTGCAGTATACAGTAGTCCCCCACATTAGGAGCAGTATACAGTCGTCCCCCACATAAGTTGCAGCATACAGTCGTCCCCCACATTAGGTGCAGTATACATACAGTAGTCCCCCACATTAGGTGCAGTATACATACAGTAGTCCCACACATTAGGTGCAGTATACAGTAGTCCCCCACAGTAGGTGCAGTATAAAGTAGTTCCCCACATTAGGTGCAGTATACAGTAGTCCCACACATTAGGTGCAGTATACAGTAGTCCCCCACATTAGGAGCAGTATACAGTAGTCTCCCACATAAATTGCAGTATACAGTGGTCCCCCACATTAGGTGCAGTATACATAAAGTAGTCCCCCACATTAGGTGCAGTATACAGTAGTCCCCCACATTAGGTGCAGTATAAAGTAGTTCCCCACATTAGGAGCAGTATACAGTAGTTACAACACATTAGGTGCAGTATAAAGTAGTCCCCCATATTAAGTGTAGTATCCAGTAGTCCCCCACATTAGTTGCTGTATAAAGTAGTTCCCCTTATTAGGTACAGTATACAGTAGTCCCCCACATTAGGTGCAGTATAAAGTAGTTCCCCACATTAGGTGCAGTATACAGTAGTCCCCCACATTAGGTGCAGTATACAGTAGTCCCACACATTAGGTGCAGTATACAGTAGTACCCCACATTAGGTGCGGTATAAAGTAGTTCCCCACATTAGGTGCAGTATACAGTAGTCCCACACATCAGGTGCAGTATACAGTAGTCCCCCACTTTAGGAGCAGTATACAGTAGTCCCCCACATTAGGTGCAGAATACATACAGTAGTCCCCCACATTAGGTGCAGTATAAAGTAGTTCCCCACATTAGGTGCAGTATACAGTAGTCCCCCACATTAGGTGCAGTATACAGTAGCCCCCCACATTAGGTGCAGTATACAGTAGTCCCCCACATTAGGTGCAGTATACAGTAGTTACCACACATTAGGTGCAGTATACAGTAGTTCTCCACATTAGGTGCAGTATACAGTAGTCCCCCACAATAGGTGCAGTATGCATACAGTAGTCCTCCACATTAGGTGCAGTATACAGTAGTCTCTCACATTAGGTGCAGTATAAAGTAGTTCCCCACATTAGGTGTAGTATAAAGTAGTCCCCCACATTGGGTGCAGTATACATACAGTAGTTCCACTCATTAGGTGCAGTATAAAGTAGTTCCCCACATTAGGTGCAGTATAAAGTAGTCTCACACATTAGGTGCAGTATACAGTAGTCCCCCACATTAGGTGCAGTATACAGTAGTCCCCCACATTAGGTGCAGTATACAGTAGTCCCCCACATTAGGTGCAGTATACAGTAGTCCTGCACATTTGGTGCAGTATACAGTAGTCCCCACATTAGGTGCAGTATACAGTAGTTCCTCCACATTAGGAGCAATATACAGTAGTCCCACACATTAGGTGCAGTATACAGTAGTTCCCCACATTAGGAGCAGTATACAGTAGTCCCCCACATAAGTTGCAGTATACAGTCGTCCCCCACATTAGGTGCAGTATACATACAGTAGTCCCCCACATTAGTTGCAGTATAAAGTAGTTCCCACACATTAGGTGCAGTATACAGTAGTCCCCCACAGTAGGTGCAGTATAAAGTAGTTCCCCACATTAGGTGCAGTATACAGTAGTCCCACACATTAGGTGCAGTATACAGTAGTCCCCCACATTAGGAGCAGTATACAGTAGTCTCCCACATAAATTGCAGTATACAGTGGTCCCCCACATTAGGTGCAGTATACATAAAGTAGTCCCCCACATTAGGTGCAGTATACAGTAGTCCCCCACATTAGGTGCAGTATAAAGTAGTTCCCCACATTAGGAGCAGTATACAGTAGTTACAACACATTAGGTGCAGTATAAAGTAGTCCCCCATATTAAGTGTAGTATCCAGTAGTCCCCCACATTAGTTGCTGTATAAAGTAGTTCCCCTCATTAGGTACAGTATACAGTAGTCCCCCACATTAGGTGCAGTATAAAGTAGTTCCCCACATTAGGTGCAGTATACAGTAGTCCCCCACATTAGGTGCAGTATACAGTAGTCCCACACATTAGGTGCAGTATACAGTAGTACCCCACATTAGGTGCAGTATAAAGTAGTTCCCCACATTAGGTGCAGTATACAGTAGTCCCACACATCAGGTGCAGTATACAGTAGTCCCCCACTTTAGGAGCAGTATACAGTAGTCCCCCACATTAGGTGCAGAATACATACAGTAGTCCCCCACATTAGGTGC
Organism: Hyla sarda; assembly: GCF_029499605.1. Lineage (NCBI taxonomy): Eukaryota > Metazoa > Chordata > Amphibia > Anura > Hylidae > Hyla > Hyla sarda. The sequence goes on along the minus strand of NC_079197.1, from coordinate 139,568,391 downwards.
AGTATAAAGTAGTTCCCCACATTAGGTGCAGTATACAGTAGTCCCCCACATTAGGTGCAGTATACAGTAGCCCCCCACATTAGGTGCAGTATACAGTAGTCCCCCACATTAGGTGCAGTATACAGTAGTTACCACACATTAGGTGCAGTATACAGTAGTTCTCCACATTAGGTGCAGTATACAGTAGTCCCCCACAATAGGTGCAGTATGCATACAGTAGTCCTCCACATTAGGTGCAGTATGCATACAGTAGTCCTCCACATTAGGTGCAGTATACAGTAGTCTCTCACATTAGGTGCAGTATAAAGTAGTTCCCCACATTAGGTGTAGTATAAAGTAGTCCCCCACATTGGGTGCAGTATACATACAGTAGTTCCACTCATTAGGTGCAGTATAAAGTAGTTCCCCACATTAGGTGCAGTATAAAGTAGTCTCACACATTGGGTGCAGTATACAGTAGTCCCCCACATTAGGTGCAGTATACAGTAGTCCCCCACATTAGGTGCAGTATACAGTAGTCCCCCACATTAGGTGCAGTATACAGTAGTCCTGCACATTTGGTGCAGTATACAGTAGTCCCCCACATTAGGTGCAGTATACAGTAGTTTCTCCACATTAGGAGCAATATACAGTAGTCCCACACATTAGGTGCAGTATACAGTAGTTCCCCACATTAGGAGCAGTATACAGTAGTCCCCCACATAAGTTGCAGTATACAGTCGTCCCCCACATTAGGTGCAGTATACATACAGTAGTCCCCCACATTAGTTGCAGTATAAAGTAGTTCCCCACATTAGGTGCAGTATACAGTAGTCTCCAACATTAGGTGCAGTATAAAGTAATTCCCCACATTAGGTGCAGTATACAGTAGTTACCCCACATTAGGTGCAGTATAAAGTAGACCCCCACATTAGGTGCAGTATACAGTAGTCCCCCACATTAGGTGCAGTATAAAGTAGTTCCCCTCATTAGGTGCAGTATACAGTAGTTCCCCCACATTAGGAGCAATAAACAGTAGTCCCACACATTAGGTGCAGTATACAGTAGTCCCCCACATTAGGAGCAGTATACAGTAGTCCCCCACATAAGTTGCAGTATACAGTAGTCCCCCACATTAGGTGCAGTATACATACAGTAGTCCCCCACATTAGGTGCAGTATACATACAGTAGTCCCCCACATAAGTTGCAGTATACAGTAGTCCCCCACATTAGGTGCAGTATACATACAGTAGTCCCCCACATTAGGTGCAGTATACATACAGTAGTCCCCCACATTAGGTGCAGTATAAAGTAGTTCCCCACATTAGGTGCAGTATACAGTAGTCCCACACATTAGGTGCAGTATACAGTAGTCACCCACATTAGGAGCAGTATACAGTAGTCCCCCACATAAGTTGCAGTATACAGTAGTCCCCCACATTAGGTGCAGTATACATACAGTAGTCCCCCACATTAGTTGCAGTATAAAGTAGTTCCTCACAATAGGTGCAGTATACAGTAGTCCCCCACATTAGGTACAGTATAAAGTAGTTCCCCACATTAGGTGCACTATACAGTAGTTACCCCACATTAGGTGCAGTATAAAGTAGTCCCCCACATTAGGTGCAGTATAAAGTAGTTCCCCACATTAGGTGCAGTATACAGTAGTCCCTCACATTAGGTGCAGTATACAGTAGTCCCCCACATTAGGTGCAGTATACAGTAATCCCCCACATTAGGTGCAGTATACAGTAGTTCCCCACATTAGGGGCAGTATACAGTAGTCCCCCCACATTAGGTGCAGTATACAGTAGTTCCCCCACATTAGGTGCAGTATACAGTAGTTCTCCCACATTAGGTGCAGTATACAGTAGTCCCCCACATTGGGTGCAGTATACATACTGTAGTCCCCCACATTAGTTGCAGTATAAAATAGTTCCCCACATTAGGTGCAGTATACAGTAGTCCCCCACATTAGATGCAGTATACATACAGTAGTCCCCCACATTAGGTGCAGTATAAAGTAGTTCCCCACATTAGGTGCAGTATACAGTAATTCCCCCACATTAGGTGCAGTATAAAGTAGTTCCCCACATTAGGTGCAGTATACAGTAGTCCCCCACATTAGGTGCAGTATAAAGTAGTCTCTCACGTTAGGTGCAGTATACAGTAGTCCCTCACTTTAGGTGCAGCATACAGTAGTCCCCCACATTAGGTGCAGTATAAAGTAGTTCCCCACATTATGTGCAGTATACAGTAGATCCCCACATGAGGTGCAGTATACAGTAGTCCCCCCAAAATAGGTACAGTATAAAGTAGTTCCCCACATTTGGTGCAGTATACATACAGTAGTCCCCCACATTAGGCGCAGTAAAAAGTAGTTCTCCACATTAGGTGCAGTATACAGTAGTCCCCCACATTAGGTGCAGTATACAGTAGTCCCCCACATTAGGTGCAGTATACAGTAGCCCCCCACATTAGGTGCAGTATACAGTAGTCCCCCACATTAGGTGCAGTATACATACAGTAGTCCCCCACATTAGGTGCATTAAAAAGTAGTTCTCCACATTAGGTGCAGTATACAGTAGTCCCCCACATTAGGTGCAGTATACAGTAGTCCCCCACATTAGGTGCAGTATACAGTAGCCCCCCACATTAGGTGCAGTATACAGTAGTCCCCCACATTAGGTGCAGTATACAGTAGTTACCACACATTAGGTGCAGTATACAGTAGTCCCCCACATTAGGTGCAGTATACAGTAGTCCCCCACATTAGGTGCAGTATACAGTAGTCCCCCACATTAGGTGCAGTATACAGTAGTTCTCCACATTAGGTGCAGTATACAGTAGTCCCCCACATTAGGTGCAGTATAAAGTAGTTCCCCACATTAGGTGCAGTATACAGTAGTCCCCCACAATAGGTGCAGTATAAAGTAGTTCCCCACATTAGGTGTAGTATAAAGTAGTCCCCCACATTGGGTGCAGTATACATACAGTAGTTCCCCTCATTAGGTGCAGTATAAAGTAGTTCCCCACATTAGGTGTAGTATAAAGTAGTCCCCCACATTGGGTGCAGTATACATACAGTAGTTCCCCTCATTAGGTGCAGTATAAAGTAGTTCCCCACATTAGGTGCAGTATAAAGTAGTCTCACACATTAGGTGCAGTATACATACAGTAGTCCCCCACATTAGGTGCAGTATACAGTAGTCCCCCACATTAGGTGCAGTATACAGTAGTCCCGCACATTTGGTGCAGTATACAGTAGTCCCCCACATTAGGTGCAGTATACAGTAGTCCCACACATTAGGTGCAGTATACAGTAGTCCAACACATTAGGAGCAGTATACAGTCGTCCCCCACATAAGTTGCAGTATACAGTCATCCCCCACATTAGGTGCAGTATACATACAGTAGTCCCCCACATTAGGTGCAGTATACATACAGTAGTCCCACACATTAGGTGCAGTATACAGTAGTCCCCCACAGTAGGTGCAGTATAAAGTAGTTCCCCACATTAGGTGCAGTATACAGTAGTCCCACACATTAGGTGCAGTATACAGTAGTCCCCCACATTAGGAGCAGTATACAGTAGTCCCACACCTTAGGTGCAGTATACAGTAGTCCCCCACATTAGGTGCAGTATAAAGTAGTTCCCCACATTAGGTGCAGTATACAGTAGTCCCACACATTAGGTGCAGTATACAGTAGTCCCCCACATTAGGAGCAGTATACAGTAGTCCCCCACATAAGTTGCAGTATACAGTAGTCCCCCACATTAGGTGCAGTATACATACAGTAGTCCCCCACATTAGTTGCAGTATAAAGTAGTTCCCCACATTAGGTGCAGTATACAGTAGTCCCCCACATTAGGTGCAGTATAAAGTAATTCCCCACTTTAGGTGCAGTATACAGTAGTTACCCCACATTAGGTGCAGTATAAAGTAATTCCCCACTTTAGGTGCAGTATACAGTAGTCCCCCACATTAGGTGCAGTATAAATTAGTTCCCCTCATTAGGTGCATTATACAGTAGTTCCCCCACATTAGGAGCAATATACAGTAGTCCCACACATTAGGTGCAGTATACAGTAGTCCCACACATTAGGTGCAGTATACAGTAGTCCCCCACATTAGGTGCAGTATAAAGTAGTTCCCCAAATTAGGTGCAGTATACAGTAGTCCCACACATTAGGTGCAGTATACAGTAGTCCCCCACATTAGGAGCAGTATACAGTAGTCCCCCACATAAGTTGCAGTATACAGTAGTCCCCAACATTAGGTGCAGTATACATACAGTAGTCCCCCACATTAGTTGCAGTATAAAGTAGTTCCTCACAATAGGTGCAGTATACAGTAGTCCCCCACATTAGGTACAGTATAAAGTAGTTCCCCACATTAGGTGCACTATACAGTAGTTACCCCACATTAGGTGCAGTATAAAGTAGTCCCCCACATTAGGTGCAGTATACAATAGTCCCCCACATTAGGTGCAGTATAAAGTAGTTACCCTCATTAGGTGCAGTATACAGTAGTCCCGCACATTAGGTGCATTATACAGTAGTCCCCCACATTAGGTGCAGTATACATTAGTCCCACTCATTAGGTGCAGTATACAGTAGTCCCACACATTAGGTGCAGTATACAGTAGTCCCCCACATTAGGTGCAGTATAAAGTAGTTCCCCACATTAGGTGCAGTATACAGTAGTCCCACACATTAGGTGCAGTATACAGTAGTCCCCCACATTAGGAGCAGTATACAGTAGTCCCCCACATAAGTTGCAGTATACAGTAGTCCCCCACATTAGGTGCAGTATACATACAGTAGTCCCCCACATTAGTTGCAGTATAAAGTAGTTCCTCACAATAGGTGCAGTATACAGTAGTCCCCCACATTAGGTACAGTATAAAGTAGTTCCCCACATTAGGTGCACTATACAGTAGTTACCCCACATTAGGTGCAGTATAAAGTAGTCCCCCACATTAGGTGCAGTATACAGTAGTCCCCCACATTAGGTGCAGTATAAAGTAGTTCCCCACATTAGGTGCAGTATACAGTAGTCCCACACATTAGGTGCAGTATACAGTAGTCCCCCACATTAGGAGCAGTATACAGTAGTCCCCCACATAAGTTGCAGTATACAGTAGTCCCCCACATTAGGTGCAGTATACATACAGTAGTCCCCCACATTAGTTGCAGTATAAAGTCGTTCCTCACAATAGGTGCAGTATACAGTAGTCCCCCACATTAGGTACAGTATAAAGTAGTTCCCCACATTAGGTGCACTATACAGTAGTTACCCCACATTAGGTGCAGTATAAAGTAGTCCCCCACATTAGGTGCAGTATACAGTAGTCCCCCACATTAGGTGCAGTATAAAGTAGTTCCCCACATTAGGTGCAGTATACAGTAGTCCCCCACATTAGGTGCAGTATACAGTAGTCCCCCACATTAGGTGCAGTATACAGTAGTTCTCCACATTAGGTGCAGTATACAGTAGTCCCCCACATTAGGTGCAGTATAAAGTAGTTCCCCACATTAGGTGCAGTATACAGTAGTCCCCCACAATAGGTGCAGTATGCATACAGTAGTTCCCCTCATTAGGTGCAGTATAAAGTAGTTCCCCACATTAGGTGCAGTATAAAGTAGTCTCACACATTAGGTGCAGTATACATACAGTAGTCCCCCACATTAGGTGCAGTATACAGTAGTCCCCCACATTAGGTGCAGTATACAGTAGTCCCGCACATTTGGTGCAGTATACAGTAGTCCCGCACATTAGGTGCAGTATACAGTAGTTCCTCCACATTAGGAGCAATATACAGTAGTCCCACACATTAGGTGCAGTATACAGTAGTCCCCCACATTAGGAGCAGTATACAGTCGTCCCCCACATAAGTTGCAGTATACAGTCGTCCCCCACATTAGGTGCAGTATACATACAGTAGTCCCCCACATTAGGTGCAGTATACATACAGTAGTCCCACACATTAGGTGCAGTATACAGTAGTCCCCCACAGTAGGTGCAGTATAAAGTAGTTCCCCACATTAGGTGCAGTATACAGTAGTCCCACACATTAGGTGCAGTATACAGTAGTCCCCCACATTAGGTGCAGTATACATAAAGTAGTTCCCCACATTAGGTGCAGTATACAGTAGTCTCCAACATTAGGTGCAGTATAAAGTAATTCCCCACATTAGGTGCAGTATACAGTAGTTACCCCACATTAGGTGCAGTATAAAGTAGACCCCCACATTAGGTGCAGTATACAGTAGTCCCCCACATTAGGTGCAGTATAAAGTAGTTCCCCTCATTAGGTGCAGTATACAGTAGTTCCCCCACATTAGGAGCAATAAACAGTAGTCCCACACATTAGGTGCAGTATACAGTAGTCCCCCACATTAGGAGCAGTATACAGTAGTCCCCCACATAAGTTGCAGTATACAGTAGTCCCCCACATTAGGTGCAGTATACATACAGTAGTCCCCCACATTAGGTGCAGTATACATACAGTAGTCCCCCACATAAGTTGCAGTATACAGTAGTCCCCCACATTAGGTGCAGTATACATACAGTAGTCCCCCACATTAGGTGCAGTATACATACAGTAGTCCCCCACATTAGGTGCAGTATAAAGTAGTTCCCCACATTAGGTGCAGTATACAGTAGTCCCACACATTAGGTGCAGTATACAGTAGTCACCCACATTAGGAGCAGTATACAGTAGTCCCCCACATAAGTTGCAGTATACAGTAGTCCCCCACATTAGGTGCAGTATACATACAGTAGTCCCCCACATTAGTTGCAGTATAAAGTAGTTCCTCACAATAGGTGCAGTATACAGTAGTCCCCCACATTAGGTACAGTATAAAGTAGTTCCCCACATTAGGTGCACTATACAGTAGTTACCCCACATTAGGTGCAGTATAAAGTAGTCCCCCACATTAGGTGCAGTATAAAGTAGTTCCCCACATTAGGTGCAGTATACAGTAGTCCCTCACATTAGGTGCAGTATACAGTAGTCCCCCACATTAGGTGCAGTATACAGTAATCCCCCACATTAGGTGCAGTATACAGTAGTTCCCCACATTAGGGGCAGTATACAGTAGTCCCCCCACATTAGGTGCAGTATACAGTAGTTCCCCCACATTAGGTGCAGTATACAGTAGTTCTCCCACATTAGGTGCAGTATACAGTAGTCCCCCACATTGGGTGCAGTATACATACTGTAGTCCCCCACATTAGTTGCAGTATAAAATAGTTCCCCACATTAGGTGCAGTATACAGTAGTCCCCCACATTAGATGCAGTATACATACAGTAGTCTCCCACATTAGGTGCAGTATAAAGTAGTTCCCCACATTAGGTGCAGTATACAGTAATTCCCCCACATTAGGTGCAGTATAAAGTAGTCTCTCATGTTAGGTGCAGTATACAGTAGTCCCCCACATTAGGTGCAGTATAAAGTAGTCTCTCACGTTAGGTGCAGTATACAGTAGTCCCTCACTTTAGGTGCAGCATACAGTAGTCCCCCACATTAGGTGCAGTATAAAGTAGTTCCCCACATTATGTGCAGTATACAGTAGATCCCCACATGAGGTGCAGTATACAGTAGTCCCCCCAAAATAGGTACAGTATAAAGTAGTTCCCCACATTTGGTGCAGTATACATACAGTAGTCCCCCACATTAGGCGCAGTAAAAAGTAGTTCTCCACATTAGGTGCAGTATACAGTAGTCCCCCACATTAGGTGCAGTATACAGTAGTCCCCCACATTAGGTGCAGTATACAGTAGCCCCCCACATTAGGTGCAGTATACAGTAGTCCCCCACATTAGGTGCAGTATACATACAGTAGTCCCCCACATTAGGTGCATTAAAAAGTAGTTCTCCACATTAGGTGCAGTATACAGTAGTCCCCCACATTAGGTGCAGTATACAGTAGTCCCCCACATTAGGTGCAGTATACAGTAGCCCCCCACATTAGTTGCAGTATACAGTAGTCCCCCACATTAGGTGCAGTATACAGTAGTTACCACACATTAGGTGCAGTATACAGTAGTCCCCCACATTAGGTGCAGTATACAGTAGTCCCCCACATTAGGTGCAGTATACAGTAGTCCCCCACATTAGGTGCAGTATACAGTAGTTCTCCACATTAGGTGCAGTATACAGTAGTCCCCCACATTAGGTGCAGTATAAAGTAGTTCCCCACATTAGGTGCAGTATACAGTAGTCCCCCACAATAGGTGCAGTATAAAGTAGTTCCCCACATTAGGTGTAGTATAAAGTAGTCCCCCACATTGGGTGCAGTATACATACAGTAGTTCCCCTCATTAGGTGCAGTATAAAGTAGTTCCCCACATTAGGTGTAGTATAAAGTAGTCCCCCACATTGGGTGCAGTATACATACAGTAGTTCCCCTCATTAGGTGCAGTATAAAGTAGTTCCCCACATTAGGTGCAGTATAAAGTAGTCTCACACATTAGGTGCAGTATACATACAGTAGTCCCCCACATTAGGTGCAGTATACAGTAGTCCCCCACATTAGGTGCAGTATACAGTAGTCCCGCACATTTGGTGCAGTATACAGTAGTCCCCCACATTAGGTGCAGTATACAGTAGTCCCACACATTAGGTGCAGTATACAGTAGTCCAACACATTAGGAGCAGTATACAGTCGTCCCCCACATAAGTTGCAGTATACAGTCATCCCCCACATTAGGTGCAGTATACATACAGTAGTCCCCCACATTAGGTGCAGTATACATACAGTAGTCCCACACATTAGGTGCAGTATACAGTAGTCCCCCACAGTAGGTGCAGTATAAAGTAGTTCCCCACATTAGGTGCAGTATACAGTAGTTCCACACATTAGGTGCAGTATACAGTAATCCCCCACATTAGGAGCAGTATACAGTAGTCCCACACCTTAGGTGCAGTATACAGTAGTCCCCCACATTAGGTGCAGTATAAAGTAGTTCCCCACATTAGGTGCAGTATACAGTAGTCCCACACATTAGGTGCAGTATACAGTAGTCCCCCACATTAGGAGCAGTATACAGTAGTCCCCCACATAAGTTGCAGTATACAGTAGTCCCCCACATTAGGTGCAGTATACATACAGTAGTCCCCCACATTAGTTGCAGTATAAAGTAGTTCCCCACATTAGGTGCAGTATACAGTAGTCCCCCACATTAGGTGCAGTATAAAGTAATTCCCCACTTTAGGTGCAGTATACAGTAGTTACCCCACATTAGGTGCAGTATAAAGTAATTCCCCACTTTAGGTGCAGTATACAGTAGTCCCCCACATTAGGTGCAGTATAAATTAGTTCCCCTCATTAGGTGCATTATACAGTAGTTCCCCCACATTAGGAGCAATATACAGTAGTCCCACACATTAGGTGCAGTATACAGTAGTCCCACACATTAGGTGCAGTATACAGTAGTCCCCCACATTAGGTGCAGTATACATACAGTAGTCCCCCACATTAGTTGCAGTATAAAGTAGTTCCTCACAATAGGTGCAGTATACAGTAGTCCCCCACATTAGGTACAGTATAAAGTAGTTCCCCACATTAGGTGCACTATACAGTAGTTACCCCACATTAGGTGCAGTATAAAGTAGTCCCCCACATTAGGTGCAGTATACAATAGTCCCCCACATTAGGTGCAGTATAAAGTAGTTACCCTCATTAGGTGCAGTATACAGTAGTCCCGCACATTAGGTGCATTATACAGTAGTCCCCCACATTAGGTGCAGTATACATTAGTCCCACTCATTAGGTGCAGTATACAGTAGTCCCACACATTAGGTGCAGTATACAGTAGTCCCCCACATTAGGTGCAGTATAAAGTAGTTCCCCACATTAGGTGCAGTATACAGTAGTCCCACACATTAGGTGCAGTATACAGTAGTCCCCCACATTAGGAGCAGTATACAGTAGTCCCCCACATAAGTTGCAGTATACAGTAGTCCCCCACATTAGGTGCAGTATACATACAGTAGTCCCCCACATTAGTTGCAGTATAAAGTAGTTCCTCACAATAGGTGCAGTATACAGTAGTCCCCCACATTAGGTACAGTATAAAGTAGTTCCCCACATTAGGTGCACTATACAGTAGTTACCCCACATTAGGTGCAGTATAAAGTAGTCCCCCACATTAGGTGCAGTATACAGTAGTCCCCCACATTAGGTGCAGTATAAAGTAGTTCCCCACATTAGGTGCAGTATACAGTAGTCCCACACATTAGGTGCAGTATACAGTAGTCCCCCACATTAGGAGCAGTATACAGTAGTCCCCCACATAAGTTGCAGTATACAGTAGTCCCCCACATTAGGTGCAGTATACATACAGTAGTCCCCCACATTAGTTGCAGTATAAAGTCGTTCCTCACAATAGGTGCAGTATACAGTAGTCCCCCACATTAGGTACAGTATAAAGTAGTTCCCCACATTAGGTGCACTATACAGTAGTTACCCCACATTAGGTGCAGTATAAAGTAGTCCCCCACATTAGGTGCAGTATACAGTAGTCCCCCACATTAGGTGCAGTATAAAGTAGTTCCCCACATTAGGTGCAGTATACAGTAGTCCCCCACATTAGGTGCAGTATACAGTAGTCCCCCACATTAGGTGCAGTATACAGTAGTTCTCCACATTAGGTGCAGTATACAGTAGTCCCCCACATTAGGTGCAGTATAAAGTAGTTCCCCACATTAGGTGCAGTATACAGTAGTCCCCCACAATAGGTGCAGTATGCATACAGTAGTTCCCCTCATTAGGTGCAGTATAAAGTAGTTCCCCACATTAGGTGCAGTATAAAGTAGTCTCACACATTAGGTGCAGTATACATACAGTAGTCCCCCACATTAGGTGCAGTATACAGTAGTCCCCCACATTAGGTGCAGTATACAGTAGTCCCGCACATTTGGTGCAGTATACAGTAGTCCCCCACATTAGGTGCAGTATACAGTAGTTCCTCCACATTAGGAGCAATATACAGTAGTCCCACACATTAGGTGCAGTATACAGTAGTCCCCCACATTAGGAGCAGTATACAGTCGTCCCCCACATAAGTTGCAGTATACAGTCGTCCCCCACATTAGGTGCAGTATACATACAGTAGTCCCCCACATTAGGTGCAGTATACATACAGTAGTCCCACACATTAGGTGCAGTATACAGTAGTCCCCCACAGTAGGTGCAGTATAAAGTAGTTCCCCACATTAGGTGCAGTATACAGTAGTCCCACACATTAGGTGCAGTATACAGTAGTCCCCCACATTAGGAGCAGTATACAGTAGACTCCCACATAAGTTGCAGTATACAGTAGTCCCCCACATTAGGTGCAGTATACATAAAGTAGTCCCCCACATTAGGTGCAGTATACATACAGTAGTCCCACACATTAGGTGCAGTATACAGTAGTCCCCCACATTAGGTGAAGTATAAAGTAGTTCCCCACATTAGGTGCAGTATACAGTAGTCCCACACATTAGGTGCAGTATACAGTAGTCCCCCACATTAGGAGCAGTATACAGTAGTCCCCCACATAAGTTGCAGTATACAGTAGTCCCCCACATTAGGTGCAGTATACAGTAGTTCCCCACATTAGGTGCAGTATAAAGTAGTCCCCCACATTAGGTGCAGTATACAGTAGTCCCCCACATTAGGTGCAGTATACAGTAGTCCCCCACATTAGGTGCAGTATACAGTAGTCCCCCACATTAGGTGCAGTATAAAGTAGTTCCCCACATTAGGAGCAGTATACAGTAGTTACAACACATTAGGTGCAGTATAAAGTAGTCCCCCATATTAAGTGTAGTATCCAGTAGTCCCCCACATTAGTTGCTGTATAAAGTAGTTCCCCTCATTAGGTACAGTATACAGTAGTCCCCCACATTAGGTGCAGTATAAAGTAGTTCCCCACATTAGGTGCAGTATACAGTAGTCCCCCACATTAGGTGCAGTATACAGTAGTCCCACACATTAGGTGCAGTATACAGTAGTACCCCACATTAGGTGTGGTATAAAGTAGTTCCCCACATTAGGTGCAGTATACAGTAGTCCCACACATCAGGTGCAGTATACAGTAGTCCCCCACATTAGGAGCAGTATACAGTAGTCCCCCACATAAGTTGCAGTATACAGTAGTCCCCCACATTAGGTGCAGTATACATACAGTAGTCCCCCACATTAGGTGCAGTATAAAGTAGTTCCCCACATTAGGTGCAGTATACAGTAGTCCCCCACATTAGGTGCAGTATACAGTAGTCCCCCACATTAGGTGCAGTATACAGTAGTTACCACACATTAGGTGCAGTATACAGTAGTCCCCCACATTAGGTGCAGTATACAGTAGTCCCCCACATTAGGTGCAGTATACAGTAGTCCCCCACATTAGGTGCAGTATACAGTAGTTCTCCACATTAGGTGCAGTATACAGTAGTCCCCCACATTAGGTGCAGTATACAGTAGTCCCCCACAATAGGTGCAGTATGCATACAGTAGTCCTCCACATTAGGTGCAGTATGCATACAGTAGTTCTCCACATTAGGTGCAGTATACAGTAGTCTCTCACATTAGGTGCAGTATAAAGTAGTTCCCCACATTAGGTGTAGTATAAAGTAGTCCCCCACATTGGGTGCAGTATACATACAGTAGTTCCCCTCATTAGGTGCAGTATAAAGTAGTTCCCCACATTAGGTGCAGTATAAAGTAGTCTCACACATTAGGTGCAGTATACATACAGTAGTCCCCCACATTAGGTGCAGTATACAGTAGTCCCCCACATTAGGTGCAGTATACAGTAGTCCCACACATTTGGTGCAGTATACAGTAGTCCCCCACATTAGGTGCAGTATACAGTAGTTCCTCCACATTAGGAGCAATATACAGTAGTCCCACACATTAGGTGCAGTATACAGTAGTCCCCCACATTAGGAGCAGTATACAGTAGTCCCCCACATAAGTTGCAGTATACAGTCGTCCCCCACATTAGGTGCAGTATACATACAGTAGTCCCCCACATTAGTTGCAGTATAAAGTAGTTCCCCACATTAGGTGCAGTATACAGTAGTCTCCCACATTAGGTGCAGTATAAAGTAATTCCCCACATTAGGTGCAGTATACAGTAGTTACCCCACGTTAGGTGCAGTATAAAGTAGACCCCCACATTAGGTGCAGTATACAGTAGTCCCCCACATTAGGTGCAGTATAAAGTAGTTCCCCTCATTAGGTGCAGTATACAGTAGTTCCCCCACATTAGGAGCAATATACAGTAGTCCCACACATTAGGTGCAGTATACAGTAGTCCCCCACATTAGGAGCAGTATACAGTAGTCCCCCACATAAGTTGCAGTATACAGTAGTCCCCCACATTAGGTGCAGTATACATACAGTAGTCCCCCACATTAGGTGCAGTATACATACAGTAGTCCCACACATTAGGTGCAGTATACAGTAGTCCCCCACATTAGGTGCAGTATAAAGTAGTTCCCCACATTAGGTGCAGTATACAGTAGTCCCACACATTAGGTGCAGTATACAGTAGTCACCCACATTAGGAGCAGTATACAGTAGTCCCCCACATAAGTTGCAGTATACAGTAGTCCCCCACATTAGGTGCAGTATACATACAGTAGTCCCCCACATTAGTTGCAGTATAAAGTAGTTCCTCACAATAGGTGCAGTATACAGTAGTCCCCCACATTAGGTACAGTATAAAGTAGTTCCCCACATTAGGTGCACTATACAGTAGTTACCCCACATTAGGTGCAGTATAAAGTAGTCCCCCACATTAGGTGCAGTATACAATAGTCCCCCACATTAGGTGCAGTATACAGTAGTCCCCCACATTAGGTGCAGTATAAAGTAGTTCCCCTCATTAGGTGCAGTATACAGTAGTCCCACACATTAGGTGCAGTATAAAGTAGTTCCCCTCATTAGGTGCAGTATACAGTAGTCCTGCACATTAGGTGCATTATACAGTAGTCCCCCACATTAGGTGCAGTATACATTAGTCCCACTCATTAGGTGCAGTATACAGTAGTCCCCCACATTAGGTGCAGTATACAGTAGTCCCACACATTAGGTGCAGTATACAGTAGTTCCCCCACATTAGGAGCAATATACAGTAGTCCCACACATTAGGTGCAGCATACAGTAGTCCCACACATTAGGAGCAGTATACTGTAGTCCCCCACATAAGTTGCAGTATACAGTAGTCCCCCACATTAGGTGCAGTATACATACAGTAGTCCCCCACATTAGTTGCAGTATAAAGTAGTTCCCCACATTAGGTGCAGTATACAGTAGTCCCCCACATTAGGTGCAGTATACAGTAGTCCCCCACATTAGGTGCAGTATAAAGTAGTTCCCCACATTAGGTGCAGTATACAGTAGTCCCCCACATTAGGTGCAGTATACAGTAGTCCCACTCATTAGGTGCAGTATACAGTAGTCCCCCATATTAGGTGCAGTATACAGTAGTCCCACACATTAGGTGCAGTATACAGTAGTTCCCCCACATTAGGAGCAATATACAGTAGTCCCACACATTAGGTGCAGTATACAGTAGTCCCCCACATTAGGAGAAGTATACAGTAGTCCCCCACATAAGTTGCAGTATACAGTAGTCCCCCACATTAGGTGCAGTATACATACAGTAGTCCCACACATTAGGTGCAGTATACAGTAGTCCCCCACATTAGGTGAAGTATAAAGTAGTTCCCCACATTAGGTGCAGTATACAGTAGTCCCACACATTAGGTGCAGTATACAGTAGTCCCCCACATTAGGTGCAGTATAAAGTAGTTCCCCACATTATGTGCAGTATACAGTAGTCCCACACATTAGGTGCAGTATACAGTAGTCCCCCACATTAGGAGCAGTATACAGTAGTCCCCCACATAAGTTGCAGTATACAGTAGTCCCCCACATTAGGTGCAGTATACATACAGTAGTCCCCCACATTAGTTGCAGTATAAAGTAGTTCCTCACAATAGGTGCAGTATACAGTAGTCCCCCACATTAGGTACAGTATAAAGTAGTTCCCCACATTAGGTGCACTATACAGTAGTTACCCCACATTAGGTGCAGTATAAAGTAGTCCCACACATTAGGTGCAGTATACAGTAGTCCCCCACATTAGGTGCAGTATAAAGTAGTTCCCCTAATTAGGTGCAGTATACAGTAGTCCCGCACATTAGGTGCATTATACAGTAGTCCCCCACATTAGGTGCAGTATACATTAGTCCCACTCATTAGGTGCAGTATACAGTAGTCCCCCACATTAGGTGCAGTATACAGTAGTCCCACACATTAGGTGCAGTATGCAGTAGTTCCCCCACATTAGGAGCAATATACAGTAGTCCCACACATTAGGTGCAGCATACAGTAGTCCCCCACATTAGGAGCAGTATACTGTAGTCCCCCACATAAGTTGCAGTATACAGTAGTCCCCCACATTAGGTGCAGTATACATACAGTAGTCCCCCACATTAGTTGCAGTATAAAGTAGTTCCCCACATTAGGTGCAGTATACAGTAGTCCCCCACATTAGGTGCAGTATACAGTCGTCCCCCACATTAGGTGCAGTATACATACAGTAGTCCCCCACATTAGTTGCAGTATAAAGTAGTTCCCCACATTAGGTGCAGTATACAGTAGTCTCCCACATTAGGTGCAGTATAAAGTAATTCCCCACATTAGGTGCAGTATACAGTAGTTACCCCACATTAGGTGCAGTATAAAGTAGTTCCCCTCATTAGGTGCAGTATACAGTAGTTCCCCCACATTAGGAGCAATATACAGTAGTCCCACACATTAGGTGCAGTATACAGTAGTCCCCCACATTAGGAGCAGTATACAGTAGTCCCCCACATAAGTTGCAGTATACAGTAGTTCCCCACATTAGGTGCAGTATACATACAGTAGTCCCCCACATTAGGTGCAGTATACATACAGTAGTCCCACACATTAGGTGCAGTATAAAGTAGTTCCCCACATTAGGTGCAGTATACAGTAGTCCCACACATTAGGTGCAGTATACAGTAGTCCCCCACATTAGGTGCAGTATAAAGTAGTTCCCCACATTTGGTGCAGTATACAGTAGTCCCACACATTAGGTGCAGTATACAGTAGTCACCCACATTAGGAGCAGTATACAGTAGTCCCCCACATAAGTTGCAGTATACAGTAGTCCCCCACATTAGGTGCAGTATACATACAGTAGTCCCCCACATTAGTTGCAGTATAAAGTAGTTCCTCACAATAGGTGCAGTATACAGTAGTCCCCCACATTAGGTGCAGTATAAAGTAGTCCCCCACATTAGGTGCAGTATACAGTAGTCCCCCACATTAGGTGCAGTATAAAGTAGTTCCCCTCATTAGGTGCAGTATACAGTAGTCCCGCACATTAGGTGCATTATACAGTAGTCCCCCACATTAGGTGCAGTATACATTAGTCCCACTCATTAGGTGCAGTATACAGTAGTCCCCCACATTAGGTGCAGTATACAGTAGTCCCACACATTAGGTGCAGTATACAGTAGTTCCCCCACATTAGGAGCAATATACAGTAGTCCCACACATTAGGTGCAGCATACAGTAGTCCCACACATTAGGAGCAGTATACTGTAGTCCCCCACATAAGTTGCAGTATACAGTAGTCCCCCACATTAGGTGCAGTATACATACAGTAGTCCCCCACATTAGTTGCAGTATAAAGTAGTTCCCCACATTAGGTGCAGTATACAGTAGTCCCCCACATTAGGTGCAGTATACAGTAGTCCCCCACATTAGGTGCAGTATAAAGTAGTTCCCCACATTAGGTGCAGTATACAGTAGTCCCCCACATTAGGTGCAGTATACAGTAGTCCCACTTATTAGGTGCAGTATACAGTAGTCCCCCACATTAGGTGCAGTATACAGTAGTCCCACACATTAGGTGCAGTATACAGTAGTTCCCCCACATTAGGAGCAATCTACAGTAGTCCCACACATTAGGTGCAGTATACAGTAGTCCCCCACATTAGGAGAAGTATACAGTAGTCCCCCACATAAGTTGCAGTATACAGTAGTCCCCCACATTAGGTGCAGTATACATACAGTAGTCCCCCACATTAGGTGCAGTATACATACAGTAGTCCCACACATTAGGTGCAGTATACAGTAGTCCCCCACATTAGGTGAAGTATAAAGTAGTTCCCCACATTAGGTGCAGTATACAGTAGTCCCACACATTAGGTGCAGTATACAGTAGTCCCCCACATTAGGTGCAGTATAAAGTAGTTCCCCACATTATGTGCAGTATACAGTAGTCCCACACATTAGGTGCAGTATACAGTAGTCCCCCACATTAGGAGCAGTATACAGTAGTCCCCCACATAAGTTGCAGTATACAGTAGTCCCCCACATTAGGTGCAGTATACATACAGTAGTCCCCCACATTAGTTGCAGTATAAAGTAGTTCCTCACAATAGGTGCAGTATACAGTAGTCCCCCACATTAGGTACAGTATAAAGTAGTTCCCCACATTAGGTGCACTATACAGTAGTTACCCCACATTAGGTGCAGTATAAAGTAGTCCCCCACATTAGGTGCAGTATACAGTAGTCCCCCACATTAGGTGCAGTATAAAGTAGTTCCCCTCATTAGGTGCAGTATACAGTAGTCCCGCACATTAGGTGCAGTATACAGTAGTCCCGCACATTAGGTGCATTATACAGTAGTCCCCCACATTAGGTGCAGTATACATTAGTCCCACTCATTAGGTGCAGTATACAGTAGTCCCCCACATTTGGTGCAGTATACAGTAGTCCCACACATTAGGTGCAGTATACAGTAGTTCCCCCACATTAGGAGCAATATACAGTAGTCCCACACATTAGGTGCAGCATACAGTAGTCCCCCACATTAGGAGCAGTATACTGTAGTCCCCCACATAAGTTGCAGTATACAGTAGTCCCCCACATTAGGTGCAGTATACATACAGTAGTCCCCCACATTAGTTGCAGTATAAAGTAGTTCCCCACATTAGGTGCAGTATACAGTAGTCCCCCACATTAGGTGCAGTATACAGTAGTCCCCCACATTAGGTGCAGTATAAAGTAGTTCCCCACATTAGGTGCAGTATACAGTAGCCCCCCACATTAGGTGCAGTATACAGTAGTCCCACTCATTAGGTGCAGTATACAGTAGTCCCACTCATAAGGTGCAGTATACAGTAGCCCCACACATTAGGTGCAGTATACAGTAGTTCCCCCACATTAGGAGCAATATACAGTAGTCCCACACATTAGGTGCAGTATACAGTAGTCCCCCACATTAGGAGCAGTATACAGTAGTCCCCCACATAAGTTGCAGTATACAGTAGTCCCCCACATTAGGTGCAGTATACATACAGTAGTCCCCCACATTAGGTGCAGTATACATACAGTAGTCCCACACATTAGGTGCAGTATAAAGTAGTTCCCCACATTAGGTGCAGTATACAGTAGTCCCACACATTAGGTGCAGTATACAGTAGTCCCCCACATTAGGTGCAGTATAAAGTAGTTCCCCACATTAGGTGCAGTATACAGTAGTCCCACACATTAGGTGCAGTATACAGTAGTCACCCACATTAGGAGCAGTATACAGTAGTCCCCCACATAAGTTGCAGTATACAGTAGTCCCCCACATTAGTTGCAGTATAAAGTAGTTCCTCACAATAGGTGCAGTATACAGTAGTCCCCCACATTAGGTGCAGTATAAAGTAGTCCCCCACATTAGGTGCAGTATACAGTAGTCCCCCACATTAGGTGCAGTATAAAGTAGTTCCCCTCATTAGGTGCAGTATACAGTAGTCCCGCACATTAGGTGCATTATACAGTAGTCCCCCACATTAGGTGCAGTATACATTAGTCCCACTCATTAGGTGCAGTATACAGTAGTCCCCCACATTAGGTGCAGTATACAGTAGTCCCACACATTAGGTGCAGTATACAGTAGTTCCCCCACATTAGGAGCAATATACAGTAGTCCCACACATTAGGTGCAGCATACAGTAGTCCCACACATTAGGAGCAGTATACTGTAGTCCCCCACATAAGTTGCAGTATACAGTAGTCCCCCACATTAGGTGCAGTATACATACAGTAGTCCCCCACATTAGTTGCAGTATAAAGTAGTTCCCCACATTAGGTGCAGTATACAGTAGTCCCCCACATTAGGTGCAGTATACAGTAGTCCCCCACATTAGGTGCAGTATAAAGTAGTTCCCCACATTAGGTGCAGTATACAGTAGTCCCCCACATTAGGTGCAGTATACAGTAGTCCCACTTATTAGGTGCAGTATACAGTAGTCCCCCACATTAGGTGCAGTATACAGTAGTCCCACACATTAGGTGCAGTATACAGTAGTTCCCCCACATTAGGAGCAATATACAGTAGTCCCACACATTAGGTGCAGTATACAGTAGTCCCCCACATTAGGAGAAGTATACAGTAGTCCCCCACATAAGTTGCAGTATACAGTAGTCCCCCACATTAGGTGCAGTATACATACAGTAGTCCCCCACATTAGGTGCAGTATACATACAGTAGTCCCACACATTAGGTGCAGTATACAGTAGTCCCCCACATTAGGTGAAGTATAAAGTAGTTCCCCACATTAGGTGCAGTATACAGTAGTCCCACACATTAGGTGCAGTATACAGTAGTCCCCCACATTAGGTGCAGTATAAAGTAGTTCCCCACATTATGTGCAGTATACAGTAGTCCCACACATTAGGTGCAGTATACAGTAGTCCCCCACATTAGGAGCAGTATACAGTAGTCCCCCACATAAGTTGCAGTATACAGTAGTCCCCCACATTAGGTGCAGTATACATACAGTAGTCCCCCACATTAGTTGCAGTATAAAGTAGTTCCTCACAATAGGTGCAGTATACAGTAGTCCCCCACATTAGGTACAGTATAAAGTAGTTCCCCACATTAGGTGCACTATACAGTAGTTACCCCACATTAGGTGCAGTATAAAGTAGTCCCCCACATTAGGTGCAGTATACAGTAGTCCCCCACATTAGGTGCAGTATAAAGTAGTTCCCCTCATTAGGTGCAGTATACAGTAGTCCCGCACATTAGGTGCAGTATACAGTAGTCCCGCACATTAGGTGCATTATACAGTAGTCCCCCACATTAGGTGCAGTATACATTAGTCCCACTCATTAGGTGCAGTATACAGTAGTCCCCCACATTTGGTGCAGTATACAGTAGTCCCACACATTAGGTGCAGTATACAGTAGTTCCCCCACATTAGGAGCAATATACAGTAGTCCCACACATTAGGTGCAGCATACAGTAGTCCCCCACATTAGGAGCAGTATACTGTAGTCCCGCACATAAGTTGCAGTATACAGTAGTCCCCCACATTAGGTGCAGTATACATACAGTAGTCCCCCACATTAGTTGCAGTATAAAGTAGTTCCCCACATTAGGTGCAGTATACAGCAGTCCCCCACATTAGGTGCAGTATACAGTAGTCCCCCACATTAGGTGCAGTATAAAGTAGTTCCCCACATTAGGTGCAGTATACAGTAGCCCCCCACATTAGGTGCAGTATACAGTAGTCCCACTCATTAGGTGCAGTATACAGTAGTCCCACTCATTAGGTGCAGTATACAGTAGCCCCACACATTAGGTGCAGTATACAGTAGTTCCCCCACATTAGGAGCAATATACAGTAGTCCCACACATTAGGTGCAGTATACAGTAGTCCCCCACATTAGGAGAAGTATACAGTAGTCCCCCACATAAAATGCAGTATACAGTAGTCCCCCACATTAGGTGCAGTATACATACAGTAGTCCCCCACATTAGGTGCAGTATACATACAGTAGTCCCACACATTAGGTGCAGTATACAGTAGTCCCCCACATTAGGTGAAGTATAAAGTAGTTCCCCACATTAGGTGCAGTATACAGTAGTCCTACACATTAGGTGCAGTATACAGTAGTCCCCCACATTAGGAGCAGTATACAGTAGTCCCCCACATAAGTTGCAGTATACAGTAGTGCCCCACATTAGGTGCAGTATACATACAGTAATCCCCCACATTAGGTGCAGTATAAAGTAGTTCCCCACATTAGGTGCAGTATAAAGTAGTCCCCCACATTAGGTGCAGTATACAGTAGTCCCCCACATTAGGTGCAGTATACAGTAGTCCCCCACATTAGGTGCAGTATACAGTAGTCCCCCACATTAGGTGCAGTATACAGTAGTCCCCCACATTAGGTGCAGTATAAAGTAGTTCCCCACATTAGGAGCAGTATACAGTAGTTACAACACATTAGGTGCAGTATACAGTAGTCCCCCACATTAGGTGCAGTATACAGTAGTCCCCCACATTAGGTGTAGTATCCAGTAGTCCCCCACATTAGTTGCTGTATAAAGTAGTTCCCCTCATTAGGTGCAGTATACAGTAGTTCCGCACATTAGGTGCAGTATACAGTAGTCCCCCCACATTAGGTGCAGTATACAGTAGTCCCCCACATTAGGTGCAGTATACAGTAGTCCCCCACATTAGGTGCAGTATAAAGTAGTTCTCCACATTAGGTGCAGTATACAGTAGTCCCCCACATTAGGTGCAGTATACAGTAGTCCCACTCATTAGGTGCAGTATACAGTAGTCCCCCACATTAGGAGCAGTATACAGTAGTCCCCCACATAAGTTGCAGTATACAGTAGTCCCCCACATTAGGTGCAGTATACATACAGTAGTCCCACACATTAGGTGCAGTATACAGTAGTCCCCCACATTAGGTGCAGTATAAAGTAGTTCCCCACATTAGGTGCAGTATACAGTAGTCCCACACATTAGGTGCAGTATACAGTAGTCCAACACATTAGGAGCAGTATACAGTAGTCCCCCACATAAGTTGCAGTATACAGTAGTCCCCCACATTAGGTGCAGTATACATACAGTAGTCCCCCACATTAGGTGCAGTATAAAGTAGTTCCCCACATTAGGTGCAGTATACAGTAGTCCCCCACATTAGGTGCAGTATACAGTAGTCCCCCACATTAAGTGCAGTATACAGTAGTTACCACACATTAAGTGCAGTATACAGTTGTCCCCCACATTAGGTGCAGTATACAGTAGTCCCTCACATTAGGTGCAGTATACAGTAGTCCCCGACATTAGGTGCAGTATAAAGCAGTTCCCCACATTAGGTGCAGTATACAGTAGTCCCCCACATTAGGTGCAGTATAAATTAGTCCCCCACATTAGGTGCAGTATACAGTAATTCCCCACATTAGGTACAGTATACAGTGGTTCCCCACTTTAGGTGCAGTACACAGTCCACAGTACACATACCCTTATGTCACCCATGTAAACTCCTCTACACCCCTCTGTCACCCATGTACACTCCTCTACACCCCTCTGTCACCCATGTACACTCCTCTACACCCCTCTGTCACCCATGTACACTCCTCTACACCCCTCTGTCACCCATGTACACTCCTCTACACCCCTCTGTCACCCATGTACATTCCTCTACACCCCTCAGCCTCCCATGTACACTCCTCTACATCCCACTTTGACCCATGTACACTCCTCTACACCCCTCTGCCATCCATGTACACTACTCTACACCCCTCTGTCACCCATGTACACTCCTCTACACCCCTCTGTCACCCATGTACACTCCTCTACACCCCTCTGTCACCCATGTACACTCCTCTACACCCTTCTGTCACCCATGTAAACACCTCCACACCCCTCTGTCACCCATGTACACTCCTCTACACCCCTCTGACACCCATATACAACTCTCTACACCCCTGTCACCCCACTGATACCCATGTACACTCCTCTACACCCCTCTGTCACCCATGTACACTCCTCTACACCCCTCTGTCACCCATGTACACTCCTCTACACCCCTCTGTCACCCATGTACACTCCTCTACACCCCTCCGTCACCCATGTTCACTCCTCTACACCCCTCTGCCACCCATGTACACTCCTCTACACCCCTCTGTCACTCATGTACACTCCTCTTCACCCCTTTGCCAAACATGTACACTCCTCTACACTCCTCTGTCACCCATGTACACTCCTCTACACCCCTCAGCCTCCCATGTACATTCCTCTACACCCCTCTGTCACCCATGTTCACTCCTCTACACCCCTCTGCCACCCATGTACACTCCTCTACACCCCTATGTCACCCATGTACACTCCTTTACACCCCTCTGCCACCCATGTACACTCCTCTACACTCCTCTGTCACCCATATACACTCCTCTACACCCCTCTGTCACCCATGTACACTCCTCTACACCCCTCTGTCACCCATGTACACGCCTCTACACCCCTCTGTCACCCATGTACACTCCTCTACACCCCTCTGTCACCCATGTACACTCCTCTACACCCCTCTGCCATCCATGTACACTACTCTACACCCCTCTGCCACTCTTGTACACTCCTCTACACCCCCTGCCACCCATGTACACTCCTCTACACCCCTCTGTCACCCATGTACACTCCTCTACACCCCTCTATCACCCATGTACACTCCTCTACACCCCTCTGTCACCCATGTACACTCCTCTACACCCTTCTGTCACCCATGTAAACTCCTCCACACCCCTCTGTCACCCATGTACACTCCTCTACACCCCTCTGACACCCATATACATTCCTCTACACCCCTGTCACCCCTCTGAAACCCATGTAAACTCCTCTACACCCCTCTGTCACCCATGTACACTCCTCTATACCCCTTTGTCCCCCATGCACACTCCTCTATACCCCTGTCACCCATATACACTCCTCTACACCCCTCTGTCACCCATGTACACTCCTCTACACCCCTGTCACCCATGTACACTCCTCTACACCCCTATGTCACCCATGTACACTCCTCCACACCCCTCTGTCACCCATGTACACTCCTCTACACCCCTCTGTCACCCATGTACACTCGTCTACACCCCTCTGTCACCCATGTTCACTCCTCTACACCCCTCTGCCACCCATGTACACTCCTCTACACCCCTATGTCACCCATGTGCACTCCTCTACAACCCTCTATCACCCATGTACACTCCTATACACCCCTTTGTCACCCATGTACACTGCTCTACACCCCTCCGTCACTCATGTACACTCCTCTTCATCCCACTTTGACCCATGTACAGTCCTCTACACCCCTCTGCCATCCATGTACACTCCTCTACCCCCCTCTGTCACCCATGTACACTCCTCTACACCCCTCTGTCACCCATATACACTCCTCTACACCCTTCTGTCACCCCTCTACACCCCTCTGTCACCCCTCTACAACCATCTGTCTCCCATGTACACTCCTCTTCACCCCTCTGCCACCCATGTACACTCCTCTACACTCCTCTGTCATCCATATACACTCCTCTACACCCCTCTGTCACCCATGTACATTCCTCTACACCCCTGTTACCCATGTACACACCTCTACACCCCTCTGTCACCCATGTACACTTCTCTACACCCCTCTGTCACCCATGTTCACTCCTCTACACCCCTCTGCCACCCATGTACACTCCTCTGTCACCCATGTACATTCCTCTACACCCCTCAGCCTCCTATGTACATTCCTCTACACCCCTTTGTCACCCATGTACACTCCTCTACACCCCTCTGTCACCCATGTTCACTCCTCTACACCCCTCTGCCACCCATGTACACTCCTCTACACCCCTATGTCACCCATGTGCACTCCTCTACACCCCTCTGCCACCCATGTACACTCCTCTACACTCCTCTGTCACCCATGTACACTCCTATACACCCCTCTGACACCCATGTACACTCCTCCACACTCCTCTGTCACCCATGTACACTCCTCTACACCCCTCTGTCACCCATGTACACTCCTCTACACCCTTCTGTCACCCATATACACTCCTCTGTCACCCCTCTACACACCAGTCACCCATGTACAGTCCTCTACACGCCACTTTCACCCATGTACCCTCCTCTACACCCATCTGTCACCCATTACCCTCTACACCCCTCTGTCACCCATATACACTCTTCTACACCCATCTGCCACCCATGAACACTCCTCTACACTCCTCTGCCACCAATGTACACTCCTCTACACCCCTCTGTCACCAATGTACACTCCTCTACACCCCTCTTTCCCCCATGTACACTCCTCTACACCCATCTGTCACCCATAACCCTCTACACCCCTCTGCCACCAATGTACACTCCTCTACACCCCTCTGTCCCCCATGTACACTCCTTCACACCCCTCTGTCCCCCATGTACACTCCTCTACACCCCTCTGTGACCCATGTACACTCCTCTACACCCTTCTGTCACCCATATACACTCCCCTGTCACCCCTCTACACACCAGTCACCCATGTACACTCCTCTACACGCCACTTTCACCCATGTACACTACTCTACACCCATATACACTCCTCTACTCCTTTGGATAGGGGATAAGATGTCTCAGGGCCGGAGTACCCCTTTAAGATGGGAATTTGCTTCTACTCCAGACAGTTCCTGACATGGACGGAGGTGTCAGCAGAAAGCACTGTGGTCGTGACAGAAAATAAATCCAAAAAGAAAATAACCTCTGGAGAATACAGCCGCTAATAAATACTGGAAGGATTAAGATTTTTTTTTTTTAATAGAAGTAATTTACAAATCTGTTAAACTTTCTGGCACCAGTTGACGTACAAAAAAAAAAAAAGTTTTCCACCAGAATACCCCTTTAAAGTACTGTGCACAACGTATATGTGGTTTATTACTGGGGTATGCGTGCTGTTTGACAAAACACGGTGGCAGGGGAAGTCTGACCATGAGGCTATTTGGTAGTAAACAGGTAATAGCATGAGGGACTTATTCTATGACCATTACATTGTTGGGTCTACATCAGGGGTCTCAAACTGGTGGCCCTCCAGGTGTTGCAAAACTTTAACTCCCAGCATTCCCGACAACCATTAGCTGCAGAAAATGTCTGTCTGGGCATGTGCAGGCATGCTGGGAGTTGAAGTTTTGCATCATCTGGAGGGCCACCAGTTTGAGACCCGTGGTCTATATGCTTATTTTAAAATAGGCGGAAAGTGATGACTGTGTACTGCCGGTGTGAGCTGTGACATCAGCATTCGTGGCTTGTGTGAGGACACACCACTGGTGGAGAGATGTGAGAGCGACATCAGCCACCATAGAGCCACATGGAGCGACATCAGCCACCAGGCCAGTATTTTACAGGCACAGCCTTTACTTTGCCGACCCTGCCGGTATTTTTATATAAAAAATACTGGCAATGCAATGGTCGGTATTTATCCAACCAATCCGACTCCTGGAATGGATCCAGCCAATCAGATTCCCGGAATATTGCACCATATACTATACCAGTGTTTCCCAACCAGAGCGCCTCCAGCTGTTGCAAAACTGAAAACTCCAG
Source organism: Hyla sarda (assembly GCF_029499605.1). NCBI lineage: Eukaryota > Metazoa > Chordata > Amphibia > Anura > Hylidae > Hyla > Hyla sarda. The sequence continues at coordinate 139,541,950 of NC_079197.1, read as the reverse complement.
CATGCTCGGACAGCCGTTGGCTGTCCGGGCATGCTGGGAGTTGCAGTTTTGCAACAGCTGGAGGCACCCCTGGTTGGGAAACACTGGTTTAGGCTGGGTTCACATCACATTTTTACCATACTACGGATGGAACAGTACGGGAAAAAGTAAACCGTATGCGTTTTTAAACCGTATACTGTTTTTAAAAGTGCATATAGTTCCATCCATTTAAAAAAAAAAAAAAAAACATACGTTTTTGAAAATGGGAGGGATCTTGGGTGGGGACATTAGGGTGCAAATGCACATGTGCAAAGTAAAAACCGTATATGTTTTCACGTATGGAACCGTATACATGTGCGTTTTCCATTGACGTCCATTTAAAAAAAAAAAAACCGTATGCGTTTGCAGTACGGTTTTTACATCGGAGTCAAAACCGTGGTTGACTACGATTTTGTCTCCAGTTTAATAACCGTACTGCAATCGGATACGTTTTTTTTTAACATGGAAGTCAATGGAAAACGCACATGTATACGGTTCCATACGGGAAAACATACAGTTTTTCTTTGCACATGCGCATTTGCATCCTAAAGTCCCCACCCAAGACCCCTCCCATTAAAAATGGACAACATTTTCAAAAACGGACGGAACTGTATGCACTTTTAAAAACAGTATACAGTTTAAAAATGCATACGGTTTACTTTTTTCAATACTGTTCCATCCGTTTTTTGCCATACGGTTTTCTTTAGAAAAACGGATTGAAAACAGTCTGGCAAAAACGTGATGTGAACTCAGCCTTAGAGAGGACAGCAGAAGAGACAGCTGGAGCCGGGGGACAGACAAGTACTATCCGTGACATGAATAGCACCTGAATAAGAATTGCTGAAGCAGCACAGGGACTACAGAGTGTTAACCCTGAAGTAGGATCATCTGAGAGAGATTAAGAGGTTGTACCCGGCTCTCTCGTACCCCAGCCGGACCAGCAGTGAACTCCATTTACTTTAATGAGCCGACCGGAGTCAAACGGTGACTCCGATCGGCTCATTTCTGACCCGTATGCGGTTTCCTGACCGGACCTAGAACCGTAATTCTGCTGCTTCAGCAGCATCGTGAGTTAACTCTTTCCTTGCTGGGCTCCTGGATGGTATACCTGGGTACACTATGCACCCCAGTATTCTATACAGCTGGCGTAGGTAAGTAGTGATGCTCTGCACCCTGTATACGCTATATATCACTCCTCACCTCCTTACACTCTGTGGACCGGGCGCTCTGCATCCGACCCATGGAGTGGTGCCTGAAGGCAGTAAAAAAAATTGCCACAAGATACAAAAATGATTGTTTCCACACACCAGCAAAAACGCAAGGAAAGAACGCAAGAAAAACTGAATAAACGCAGGAAAAAGCTGTGAGTTTTTCTGGCGTTTTTACTGGTGAACAAAAAACCTCGATGAAATCCGAGTGTCAAAGCAATAGAACAAAATCCCTACGTCCACTTTTCCTGTGAGGTGCAGCTCAGGTGTCCAAATAGAACTGTGTGGAGATTTAGAACTTTGAACAAAATTTATCCTGTGCCTTGCAATTGCACCAAATTTAGACCAACCAAAACAATCTACAAAAAACATGTACCTACAACAAGGATAAATTTCCCCCAATGTATATGTGTGATTGTGTGTATATGTAGTAAAGCTGAGTGTGAGTGTGTGTATATGCAGTAGTGCTGAGTGAGTGTGTGTATATGTAGCTGTAGCCGAGTATGTGATTGTGTATATGCAGCAGAGCTGAGTGTGTGATCAGGTGTATGTAGCAAAGCTGAGTGTGTGATTGTGTAAATGCAGTAGAGCTGAGTGTGAGTGTGTGTATATGCAGTAGTGCTGAGTGAGTGTGTTTATATGTAGCTGTAGCTGACTGTGTGATTGTGTTTATGCAGCAGAGCTGAGTGTGTGATCAGGTGTATGTAGCAGAGCTGAGTGTGTGATTGTGTAAATGCAGTAGAGCTGAGTGTGTGATTGTGTAAATGCAGCAGAGCTGAGTGTGTGATTGTGTATATGTAGCAGAGCTGAGTGTGTGATTTTGTAAATGCAGTAGAGCTGAGTGAGTGATCAGGTGTACGTAGTAGAGTTGAGTGTGTGCGTGGTCGTGCTTATACATAATCACACATTCAGCTCTGCTCCATACACATGTCGCACACTAATTTCTGCTACATGTACATGATCACACACTCAGCTCTGGTACATGTACACAGTGTTTACCAACCAGGGTACCTCCAGCTTTGGCAAAACTGCAACTCCCAGCATGCCAAGTTTTGCAACACTTGGAGACATTCTGGTTGGTAAACACTGATATAGAGGTAAGGGGACAGATTGTTCAGCAAAATTACATATTTTTTAAACCCAGATATTCTGTGGGAGATTCTCAAAAACTTATGTAATTTCTGTTCCAGCGATATGATTCACACCTTTTTTTTCTCCTCACATTTTCAAAGGTCTCTTGTGCTGCTTTGAAAATATGTGAAAATTCATTTTCGCACCTCAATTTTTTTTTTGCAGCCATATTGGATTTTTTTTGCGCCAAATTTTACATCCCAGAAAATTCTTGCAGAAACATCTCACAAAATATTCCATGGTTTCTAGTGCTCAGTGATAACTGTATAAATAAAACATTTCTGAGCTTAAATGTGAGTGCAGGAGCAGTGACCAAGAAAAAGATAAAATTAAAAAAATATATATGTTTTAAGGCTGATTTATCAGCCTGTATTTGTGGGAGGGGCGGGATTTCGCTATAAGAACCCAGCGGCAGTACCCGAGCTTGACGCCGCGGGTTCGTCACGTGATGTCAGCAAGTCAGCTGACCAGAAGTAGGATGTAGCGTTAGTGCGGGTGGTGAGTATGCCTGTCGGGGCTCCCGGTCCGGCGACTTACAACTACGGGCGGTGAGTATGTGGCGCTGCGGAGACCGGGAGCCGGGGCAACTACATGTTACAAGCATATTCCACATTGCCCGCCGCCCGCAGCCTCTGTTACTATGCGGGCACTCGTGACACGTGACACGCAATTAGCGGCTCTGTCGGATCTGAGGTGGACTACAGGGTAAGTGTAATTTTTCATAGCAATGGTATGGATTCGGCTTGCTGCCGGCACGTTGGGAAGTTGCCACCGGGCGGGACTTCACTATATCGGTTCTTCAGTACACGGGGAGAGCTCTTATCATAAACGCCCCATAACCCATCCCGGTGTCTGCACTGGGTCATTTGGGGAAGCTGCTACGGTTGTTTAGGGTATTTACTCACAGGAGCTGTTTCCTCATGCACAGGGGACATGTTTTCAATGACCTATGGGGTATTGTGAGTTCATAATTGTTGGTTATCTGTACAGCATACTCAGGTCACGTGTTTACATTTAAATCCAGGGTGCAGTCACTTTGTGCAATGTGAATCGGAGTAGCACAGGGGATTGCAGTCTCATAAGTTCGGGGGTCTCCTAATCTTATTGGTATACATTAGTCGTCAGTAGCAAGCACACACACACACACAAGAATAAATATATTATATATATATATATATATATATATATATATACACACACATTTCTACAAATTGCCTTATAAGTACGCTCTTATAGTAATTCTGTGCACACAGACGGTAATGTAGCCGGGCACACGCTTCATTATTCTATGCTATATGGTCATATAGTCGTCGGTGTACACGCTCTTATAATTCAATCTTCGTACACGGTCATATAGTTGGTCACTGCATATTTGTTGGTCACCGCATATATAGTTGGTCACTGCATATATATTGGTCGTTGCATATATAGTTGGTCACTGCATATATAGTTGGTCACTGCATATATCGTTGGTCACTGCATATATTGTTGGTCACTGCATATATAGTTGGTCACTGCATATATAGTTGGTCACTGCATATATCGTTGGTCACTGCATATATTGTTGGTCACTGCATATATTGTTGGTCACTGCATATATTGTTGGTCACTGCATATATAGTTGGTCTGCATATATAGTTGGTGACTGCATATATAGTTGGTCACTGCATATAGAGTTGGTCACTGCATATAGAGTTGGTCACTGCATATATTGTTGGTCACTGCATATATAGTTGGTCACTGCATATATAGTTGGTCACTGCACATATAGTTGGTCACTGCATATATAGTTGGTCACTGCATATAGTTGTTTTTGTGCATACTCATATAATTTGTTCGCTCCAATAATTCTGCGCATACAGCCATATAGTTGTTCTGTGCACATGCCCTCATAAGTGCTGTACACACGTTCGTAGCATTCATACTATACACACATTTGTAGGATTTATACTGTACTCTGTACACACGCTCGTAGGATTCATGCTGTACACATGCTTGTGGCGTTTATACTGTTCACTCGCTTGTAGGATTTATACTGTACACACGCTTGTGCATACTTTTAAGATTCATGCTTGTACCATTTATACTGTACACATGCTTGTACATGCTTGTAGGATTTATGCTGTACACACACTTGTAGGAATTTTGCTGTACACACACTAGTAGGATATGCTGTACACATGCTTGTAGGATTCATACTGTACACGCGCTTGTAGGAATTGTACTGTACACACATTTGTAGATCTATGGGTTTCTCACGCTCGTAGGATTTACACTGTACATGCTTGTTGGGTTGGATTATTTGTGTGTTCATGGGGTTCATGCTGTGCGTGCGCTTGTGACATGTGTGCGGTACGTGCACTGTGGGTTTGTGAGGTTCGCGCACTCGTGGCGTTTGTGCCGCGCACATGCTCGGACAGCGCATGGGGTGTTGCCCTGTGCGCAGGTACGTGGTCTTAATAGTTACTACATGCATGCATATTCTTTGTCATCGGTTGTGATTGGCCACATGTGCGTTTGCTTTGATGGTGCATACACGCATAGTTGGCCTGAGTATACGGTCATCTAGTTTGGTGGTACAGCCACGCAAAGCTGTTATTCAACAATTTCGCACATAGTCGTTCTGTACATCTGTATATAGGCAAGGAGATACATGGTGTAGTTGTTACTGACACGTCTTCAGAACAATAATGCGTTACAGGTGGTGTATACCCATTTTGCCTGCCACGCCAGCAGGGGGGGGTACGTTGCATTATTGTTACTGATACGCCTTCAGCACAACAATAACACGACACATAGGTAGTGTATACCCATTATACCTGCCACGTCTGCAGGGGGATACACTGCATAGTCGTTGTTACTGACACGTCTTCAGAGCAACGACATTACGACACATAGGTGGTGTATACCCATTATACCTGCCACGTCTGCAGGGGGATACATTGCATAGTTGTTGTTACTGACACGTCTTCAGAGCAATGACATTACGACACATAGGTGGGGTATACCCATCATGCCTGCCACATCTGCAGGGCGTTACATTGCACAATTGTTGTTACTGACACGCCTTCAGAGCAACGACGTTACGACACTCAGATTGTGTATACCTATTATACCTGCCACGTCTGCAGGGGGATACATGGCATAATTGTTGTTACTGACACGCCTTCAGAACAACAACGTTACGACACATAAGCGGTGATATACTCATTATTCCTGTCTGTGCGGATAAGTTGCTCTGTGTATTTGTTTATATAGTTTGTTCAGTGCATATGCTCGCTTGTGTAGTTTTTCTAGCCACACGTTTATAGTCTGTTCGGTGTACGCGCTCAAAGCTTTATACATATGCCCGTATAGTTTTGACTGTGTATATGGTCGTGAGTTGTTTGAGCATGTGGTTGTAGTGTTAGTGAGGTGCATCTGGCCTTGATGATTATGCCGGGCTCACGTTATATTTTATGGTCTGCGTGTGGATCAAGAAGTCATGCAAGGCATATATTTTTGGGGCAGGATTGTTCTATTCGGTATAGATTCATAGGTTCATTAGGTACTCGTTTCATGATATTTTGCTGTACTATGTTACGGTATTTAGACCATACACCCGTGTCTGTGATACTGCGCGGGTTTCATGGCTTTGGGCAAATCTGCACAGATAATTCCATGGGTTACCATTTTGTTAACATGGACGAAAATTATAGCTGGGGTTCGGTTTATTACTTGCTAAGTCGACAGGTCAAGCAGGCTTACGACCTGTCTCTGCTTCAGGTTGATGTCGATACTTATAGTTATCTATATTGGTTGAGGCTTTTTAAATGCGGCTGGATCAATCATATCTACAGGTCAGTCCGGGTACTACCTGACACGATTTCAGGTTGGCGTCTATGTTGTTATACGTAGTGTTTTTCAGTTGTGGGGTTATGCACAGTAATATAGCTTTATTTTCCAATATGATTTGTCACGGCTATAAGTCAATCGTGGTCACAACCTGTCTTGGTTTCATGTGGACATCGATACTTGTAGTCATATATGTTGGTTGAGGCTTTAATTCGGCTAGATCAGTCACATCTGCAGGTCAGTCTGGATACAACCTGACACGACTTTGGGTTGGCGATAATATTTTGTATACATTATGTTTTTTCAGTAGCTGGGTTATGCTACAGGGATAGCTTTATGTTTCCATTCTTAATTGCCATGTCTATAGGTGTATTATGGTTACGACCTGTTTTGGTTCAGGGTGGCGGTCATACTGTTAGTTACAGATTTGGTTGAATCTTTTATTCATGTTCTGGCCTGTCTCGTCTACAGATTGGTTCAGTTGCGACCTGACACAACTTCAGGTCGACGGCAACGTCATCATGTGTCCATATGTTTACTTAGCACTAGGGACATAGCTTGGTTCTGTGTGCTCGGTTTTGTTTGTCTTGACTTAGGTTGACGATGATAGTGGTCACATGTTGGTTGAGTCTCATCATCATGTTGCTGCATAAGTGGTTTCATTGCCGTTAACGTCCACAGGTTGGTTACAGTAGTAACCTGACACAGGATTAGGTTGGTGATTACGTAGTCTTTTGTGTATACACGTTGTTAGCACTTGAAGTTGTGTATACGGGCATAGGGCTGTTCTCTGGGACTTTTCACGTCTGCAGCTCATTGAGAGCTTCCAACGTGTAGCCTAGAATACTTTCACAATGTTTTACATTAGATACTTAGAGGATGTCTCATGTGCCATTTTATTCCTATTTGCATTTATCGGGTTTTGCCACTCTTCTTTGCATCCAGCATAATTCTATCAAAGTATTTCTGTCAGGTATCCAGCGTAATATCACGCGGTCTTGCTCTGACGGGGCGTCATTGTTTGCATTCCATGCCATCAAATCTACCCTGGTGAGTGCACAAGAGGGTGGTTCGCAAGCCCTCTAGCCGTCGGCTGGGTTAGTTAGTTACTTGGTTAGTTGACGCTTTAGGTAGTTCCCCATTGGGACATCAGGACAGCTTAACATTAGAGGCTGTGTCGTCCTTCAGTTGTCATGGTTTCCTAAGGTTTAGGGGAATTACATGCAGGTGCATGGCCCTAGTTACAATAACTTTGCAGGGATGCGAATAGTTACGTATTGATAATGTATAGCAGATGAAGGTTATTGTCAGGTTATCATCATTCGGTATTCTCCCGAGTCCCACAAGTGTTACTAAGCTTGAGTATTGCAAGCTTCGCTTCCACATGTCAAGGATCCAACGGGATCGGCCGTTGTCATTGTTAGGGGGCGGCACTCACTGGTAAGTTGTTGTTACGCCGAGCGCTCCGGGTTCCCGCTCCTCCCCGGAGCGCTCGCTTCACCTCCTCCGCTGCAGCGCCCCGGTCACGTCCTCTGACCCGGGGCGCTGCGATCCTGCTGCTAGCCGGGATGCGATTCGCGATGCGGGTAGCGCCCGCTCGCGATGCGCACCCCGGCTCTCCTACCTGACTCGCTCCCCGTCTGTTCTGTCCCGGCGCGCGCGGCCCCGCTCCCTAGGGCGCGCGCGCGCCGGGTCTCTGCGATTTAAAGGGCCACTGCGCCGCTGATTGGCGCAGTGGTTCCAATTAGAGTTATCACCTGTGCACTCCCTATATTACCTCACTTCCCTTGCACTCCCTTGCCGGATCTTGTTGCCTTAGTGCCAGTGAAAGCGTTCCTTGTGTGTCCCTTGCCTGTGTTTCCAGACCTTCTGCCGTTGCCCCTGACTACGATCCTTGCTGCCTGCCCCGACCTTCTGCTACGTCCGACCTTGCTTCTGCCTACTCCCTTGTACCGCGCCTATCTTCAGCAGCCAGAGAGGTGAGCCGTTGCTAGTGGATACGACCTGGTCACTACCGCCGCAGCAAGACCATCCCGCTTTGCGGCGGGCTCTGGTGAAAACCAGTAGTGACTTAGAACCGGTCCACTAGCACGGTCCACGCCAATCCCTCTCTGGCACAGAGGGTCCACTACCTGCCAGCCGGCATCGTGACAGTAGATCCGGCCATGGATCCCGCTGAAGTTCCTCTGCCAGTTGTCGCTGACCTCACCACGGTGGTCGCCCAGCAGTCACAACAGATTGCGCAACAAGGCCAACAGCTGTCTCAACTGACCGTTATGCTACAACAGTTGCTACCACAGCTTCAGCAGTCATCTCCTCCGCCAGCTCCTGCACCTCCTCCGCAGCGAGTGGCCGCTCCTGGGATACGCTTATCCTTGCCGGATAAGTTTGATGGGGACTCTAAGTTTTGCCGTGGCTTCCTTTCCCAATGTTCCCTGCATCTGGAGATGATGTCGGACCTGTTTCCCACTGAAAGGTCTAAGGTGGCGTTCGTAGTCAGTCTTCTGTCCGGAAAAGCCCTGTCATGGGCCACACCGCTCTGGGACCGCAATGACCCCGTCACTGCCTCAGTACACTCCTTCTTCTCGGAAATCCGAAGTGTCTTTGAGGAACCTGCCCGAGCCTCTTCTGCTGAGACTGCCCTGTTGAACCTGGTCCAGGGTAATTCTTCCGTTGGCGAGTATGCCGTACAATTCCGTACACTTGCTTCAGAATTGTCCTGGAATAATGAGGCCCTCTGCGCGACCTTCAAAAAAGGCCTATCCAGCAACATTAAAGATGTTCTGGCCGCACGAGAAATTCCTGCTAATCTACATGAACTTATTCACCTAGCCACTCGCATTGACATGCGTTTTTCTGAAAGGCGTCAGGAACTCCGCCAAGATATGGACTCTGTTCGCACGAGGCGTTTCGTCTCCTCGGCTCCTCTCTCCTCTGGTCCCCTGCAATCTGTTCCTGTGCCTCCCGCCGTGGAGGCTATGCAGGTCGACCGGTCTCGCCTGACACCTCAAGAGAGGACACGACGCCGTATGGAGAACCTCTGCCTGTACTGTGCTAGTACCGAACACTTCCTGAGGGATTGTCCTATCCGTCCTCCCCGCCTGGAAAGACGTACGCTGACTCCGCACAAAAGTGAGACAGTCCTTGATGTCTACTCTGCTTCTCCACGTCTTACTGTGCCTGTGCGGATGTCTGCTTCTGCCTTCTCCTTCTCTACAGTGGCCTTCTTGGACTCTGGTTCTGCAGGAAATTTTATTTTGGCCTCTCTCGTCAACAGGTTCAACATCCCAGTGACCAGTCTCGCCAGACCCCTCTACATCAATTGTGTAAATAATGAAAGATTGGACTGTACCATACGTTTCCGCACGGAGCCCCTTCTTATGAGCATCGGAGCTCATCATGAGAGGATTGAACTTTTGGTCCTCCCCAATTGCACCTCGGAGATTCTCCTTGGACTTCCCTGGCTTCAACTTCATTCCCCAACCCTGGATTGGTCCACTGGGGAGATCAAGAGTTGGGGGTCCTCTTGTTCCAAGAACTGTCTAAAACCGGTTCCCAGTAACCCTTGCCGTAACTCTGTGGTTCCTCCAGTAACCGGTCTCCCCAAGGCCTATATGGACTTCGCGGATGTTTTCTGCAAAAAACAAGCTGAGACTCTACCTCCTCACAGGCCTTATGATTGCCCTATCGACCTCCTCCCGGGTACTACTCCACCCCGGGGCAGAATTTATCCTCTCTCTGCCCCAGAGACTCTTGCCATGTCCGAATACGTCCAGGAGAATCTAAAAAGGGGCTTTATCCGTAAATCCTCCTCTCCTGCCGGAGCCGGATTTTTCTTTGTCTCCAAAAAAGATGGCTCCCTACGTCCTTGCATTGACTACCGCGGTCTTAATAAAATCACGGTTAAGAACCGCTACCCCTTACCCCTCATCTCTGAACTCTTTGATCGCCTCCAAGGTGCCCACATCTTCACTAAATTGGACTTAAGAGGCGCCTATAACCTCATCCGCATCAGAGAGGGGGACGAGTGGAAAACGGCATTTAACACCAGAGATGGACACTTTGAGTATCTGGTCATGCCCTTTGGACTGTGCAATGCCCCTGCCGTCTTCCAAGACTTTGTCAATGAAATTTTTCGTGATCTATTATACTCCTGTGTTGTGGTATATCTGGACGATATCCTAATTTTTTCTGCCAATCTAGAGGAACACCGCCGGCATGTCCGTATGGTTCTTCAGAGACTTCGTGACAACCAACTCTATGCCAAAATTGAGAAATGTCTGTTTGAATGCCAATCTCTTCCTTTTCTAGGATATTTGGTCTCTGGCCAGGGACTACAGATGGATCCAGACAAACTCTCTGCCGTCTTAAATTGGCCACGCCCCTCCGGACTCCGTGCTATCCAACGCTTTTTGGGGTTCGCCAATTATTACAGGCAATTTATTCCACATTTTTCTACCATTGTGGCTCCTATCGTGGCTTTAACCAAGAAAAATGCTGATCCCAAGTCCTGGCCTCCTCAAGCAGAAGACTCCTTTAAACAACTCAAGTCTGCCTTTTCTTCGGCTCCCGTGCTCTCCAGACCTGACCCTTCCAAACCCTTCCTATTGGAGGTTGATGCCTCCTCAGTAGGAGCTGGAGCTGTTCTTCTACAAAAAAATCCTTCCGGGCATGCTGTCACTTGTGGTTTTTTCTCTAGGACCTTCTCTCCAGCGGAGAGGAACTACTCCATCGGGGATCGAGAACTTCTAGCCATTAAATTAGCACTTGAGGAATGGAGGCATCTGCTGGAGGGATCAAGATTTCCTGTTATTATCTACACCGACCACAAGAACCTCTCCTACCTCCAGTCGGCCCAACGGCTGAATCCTCGCCAGGCCCGGTGGTCTCTGTTCTTTGCCCGATTTAATTTTGAGATCCACTTTCGTCCTGCCGATAAGAACATTAGAGCCGATGCTCTCTCTCGTTCCTCGGATGCCTCAGAAGTTGATCTCCCTCCGCAACACATCATTCCACCTGACTGCCTGATCTCCACTTCTCCTGCCTCCATCAGACAGACTCCTCCAGGAAAGACCTTTGTTTCTCCACGCCAACGCCTCGGAATCCTCAAATGGGGTCACTCCTCCCATCTCGCAGGTCATGCGGGCATCAAGAAATCTGTGCAACTCATCTCCCGCTTCTATTGGTGGCCAACTCTGGAGACGGATGTTGGGGACTTTGTGCGAGCCTGCACTATCTGTGCCCGGGATAAGACTCCTCGCCAGAAGCCCGCTGGTTTTCTTCATCCTCTGCCTGTCCCCGAACAGCCTTGGTCTCTGATTGGTATGGATTTTATTACTGATTTACCCCCTTCCCGTGGCAACACCGTTATTTGGGTGGTCGTTGATCGATTCTCCAAAATGGCACATTTCATTCCTCTTCCTGGTCTTCCTTCTGCGCCTCAGTTGGCTAAACAATTTTTTGTACACATTTTTCGTCTTCACGGGTTGCCTACGCAGATTGTCTCGGATAGAGGGGTCCAATTCGTGTCTAAATTCTGGAGAGCTCTCTGTAAACAACTCAAGATTAAATTAAATTTTTCCTCTGCATATCATCCCCAGTCCAATGGACAAGTAGAAAGAATTAACCAGATCCTGGGTGATTATTTGCGACATTTTGTTTCCTCCCGCCAGGATGACTGGGCAGATCTCCTTCCATGGGCCGAATTCTCGTATAACTTCAGGGTCTCTGAATCTTCCTCCAAATCCCCATTTTTCGTGGTGTACGGCCGTCACCCTCTTCCCCCCCTCCCTACCCCCTTGCCCTCTGGTCTGCCCGCTGTGGATGAAATTTCTCGTGACCTTTCCATTATATGGAGAGAGACCCAAAATTCTCTCTTACAGGCTTCTTCACGCATGAAGAGGTTCGCGGATAAGAAAAGAAGAGCTCCCCCCGTTTTTTCCCCTGGAGACAAGGTATGGCTCTCCGCTAAATATGTCCGCTTCCGTGTCCCTAGCTACAAGTTGGGACCACGCTATCTTGGTCCTTTCAAAATTCTGTGTCAAATTAATCCTGTCTCTTATAAACTTCTTCTTCCTCCTTCTCTTCGTATCCCTAATGCCTTTCACGTCTCTCTTCTCAAACCACTCATCCTCAACCGTTTTTCTCCCAAATCTGTTCCTCCCACTCCTGTTTCCGGCTCCTCGGACGTCTTCTCGGTCAAGGAGATTTTGGCTGCCAAAAAGGTCAGAGGAAAAAATTTTTTTTTAGTAGACTGGGAGGGTTGTGGTCCTGAAGAGAGATCCTGGGAACCTGAGGACAACATCCTTGACAAAAGTCTGCTCCTCAGGTTCTCAGGCTCCAAGAAGAGGGGGAGACCCAAGGGGGGGGGTACTGTTACGCCGAGCGCTCCGGGTTCCCGCTCCTCCCCGGAGCGCTCGCTTCACCTCCTCCGCTGCAGCGCCCCGGTCACGTCCTCTGACCCGGGGCGCTGCGATCCTGCTGCTAGCCGGGATGCGATTCGCGATGCGGGTAGCGCCCGCTCGCGATGCGCACCCCGGCTCTCCTACCTGACTCGCTCCCCGTCTGTTCTGTCCCGGCGCGCGCGGCCCCGCTCCCTAGGGCGCGCGCGCGCCGGGTCTCTGCGATTTAAAGGGCCACTGCGCCGCTGATTGGCGCAGTGGTTCCAATTAGAGTTATCACCTGTGCACTCCCTATATTACCTCACTTCCCTTGCACTCCCTTGCCGGATCTTGTTGCCTTAGTGCCAGTGAAAGCGTTCCTTGTGTGTCCCTTGCCTGTGTTTCCAGACCTTCTGCCGTTGCCCCTGACTACGATCCTTGCTGCCTGCCCCGACCTTCTGCTACGTCCGACCTTGCTTCTGCCTACTCCCTTGTACCGCGCCTATCTTCAGCAGCCAGAGAGGTGAGCCGTTGCTAGTGGATACGACCTGGTCACTACCGCCGCAGCAAGACCATCCCGCTTTGCGGCGGGCTCTGGTGAAAACCAGTAGTGACTTAGAACCGGTCCACTAGCACGGTCCACGCCAATCCCTCTCTGGCACAGAGGGTCCACTACCTGCCAGCCGGCATCGTGACAGTTGTCTAACATGTACGTATTCTTGTTAAATTCTTTATAGCGATTCGTCCACTATATCTGGTCATTCCCGTAGCATTGAGGCTGTTGCTCAATGTCACATTGTGGTGTGCCAGCATAGGTGGTTAGGAAATAGGGGTGCTGGGAAGTCGGTGTTATGTGCACTGTACCCCATTCCGTAGTATGTATGGCAGGATGCATTGCAGTCATTGGCCACGGGGTTATTGTGCGGGTTGATAGCGCTTTGTTCTCATTATGAGTTTTGCCCTCTATTTTTCAGGTGTACTCCTACGCGGCAGTATATGGCATAACTCAGACTGCCTAGATAGGTTACAGGATGTAGTAGGGAATAGGAGTTTAGTTAGAGGTTAGTTAGGTAGGCTCGCTATCCGATTGAGCACCGACCAAAAATAATTTTTAATACCATTTTTCAATAATAATTTTTTTTTTTTTTTATAATTACTTACCGTATTTTTCGCCCTATAGGACGCTCCGGCATATAAGACGCACCCTATTTTAAATGAGGAAAATCTAGAATACAATGTAAAGTACAGCCGTTGGCTGTCCGGGCATGCCAGGAGTTGTAGTTTTGCAACATCTGGAGGTCCGCAGGTTGAGGACTACTGGTATAGGAGGTAATACTCTCGTGTCCCCGCCGCTCCGGACCGGTCACCGCTCGTCACCGCTGCCCTGGATGTCGCCCTCCATCGCTGTCGACACGTCCCCGGGGTGTGCCCTTCGCTCTGGAATGTCTCTGCTGCCTGGTATCCTCGCTCTCCGTCGCCGCCATCGCGTATTGGAGCGACGACGTGATGACGACAAAGGAGAGCGCCGTTCATGCAGGGGAACCGGGCACGGAGCAGACACCGAGGAGGCCGATAAGGTCCCTCCCAATGCAGCCGGGTTAGTGTCACTTTCGCTTCAGACACGGCGGTCAGCTTTGATTGCCGCGTCTGAAGGGTTAATACAGGGCATCATCGCGATCGGTGATGTCCTGTATTAGACGTGGGTCCCGGCCATTGATGGCCGCAGGGACCACCACGATAGGTGTGTATTCGCCGTATAAGATGCACCAACTTTACCCCCACAGTTTTGGGGAAGAAAAAGTGCATCTTATACGGCAAAAAAAACGGTATGCTTTGTACCATATGCACTATATCTCTGCACTTTTTATATCTTTTGTATTGCATGCTCTATATATTCTTGCACTCTGCAGGCTCTGCTCCTATCCATTTGGTTTTAGTATACATCATTCCTGCACACTAATCAATATTCAGTTATAAACTTCTATAAATATATTTTTTTACAAAAATATTTTTTCCTTGTTGAATATGTTGCATGCACTATTTATTTGTTTTACCATTATACATGTGATCACATCCTTGTCATTTTTTTTAATGCTTTCATATGCCCCCGGATTATTATTATTATAATCATTATTGCTATTATCTCTAATGTATTTGCATTATTTATAGCCATGTTATTGCCTTCACAGTCCACAGTCAGTTCTCCCACTATAGATTTTCATTCTTTGTATTATTTAGCCCTGGGTCCGATGTTCAGCTTATTTTGTATATCCCTCTATTAGCGGCGATCTGCGGCCATTTTGGGGAAGCTTGTCTTTCCCCCTAGAATTTTTTCGTGCACGCATGCGCAGTATGAGTGACTGTGGCCATGTTTTCGTGGCCGCACAAGCTCTATAATGTGAATGCGCGTTGCGTGCTCCATCACACGAGTGCCGCGGTGTCCAACGTCACTTCCGACCCAGCGGCTTACTATTAGGACAGGTGTGTTATTCCTTTTCTATTGGGTCCCTATTCTATAAATACCGTACCTGTAGCCATTATTTGCAGCCAAATTTTTTAACATATATTGATATATATTTATTTTATTGCGTCTATTATGTACATTTTTAGAATCATGTTCTTTTATTAATAAAAAATATATATTTTCATACATCGATTTGTACTTTATTTGGTGTCGCAGTTACAATGTGTTATGCTTGTGGCGTTTGTAGGTACTGTATTTTTCGCCGTATAAGACGCACTTTTTCTTCCCCAAAACTGGGGGGAAAAAGTCGGTGCGTCTTATACGGCGAATACACCCCTTTCGCGGCGGTCCCTGCGGCCACCAACGGCCGGGATCCGCGGCTAATACAGGACATCACCGATCGCGGTGATGCCCTGTATTAACCCTTCAGACGCGGCGATCAAAGCTGACCGCCGCGTCTGAAGGGAAAGTGACACTAACCCGGCTGTTCAGTCGGGCTGTTCGGGACCGCCGCGATTTCACCGGGTTAGTGCTTACAGGACACCGGGAGGGACCTTACCTGCCTCCTCGGTGTCTTCTCCGTTCAGGGATCCCCTGTATGCCGGCGCTCTCCTTCCTCGTCATCACGTCGTCGCGTACGTGCGTCGGCGTGCGTAACAACGTGATGACGGCGACGGAGAGCGAGGATACTCGGCCGGCAGCAGAGACGTTCCGGAGCGACGGGGACACGGCGACAGCGATGGTGCGACATCCAGGGCAGCGGTGACGGGTCCGGAGCGGCGGGGACACGTGAGTATTACCTCCTATGCAGTGGTCTTAAATCTGCGGACCTCCAGATGTTGCAAAACTACAACTCCCAGCATGCCTGGACAGCCAACGGCTGTCCGGGCATGCTGGGAGTTGTAGTTTTGCAACATCTGGAGGTCCACAGGTTGAAGACCACTATTGGGTTCAAAATCTTTATTTTTTTAGATTTTGCCCCTAAAAATTGGGTGCGTCTTATACGCCGGTGCGTCCTATAGGACGAAAAATACGGTATGTATGTAGAAAGAATAAGTTGCAATATATAGGGGGAAAAAAGAAACATGAGGATTGGGGTGCAGGTGACTACTCCCAATGAAGCAGAGCTGTAGTGTTCTGATCAATCCGGGAGCTGTGTATTCTTCCCCCACCATCACTTTCCTCCTCCTCCTATTCTCAAAAATGAGGAATCCTCCTGCCAGAATACCCAAATCTGTAGATGACGATGGACTTTGTCAGAATTTTACTAATATCTGTATTTATATTTGTATATTCTATTTATTTGTCTTCTATGTTGTAAAGTGACGTTCCTTCCCACCCAAATACCCAGTCCTCAGTATAAAGTCACCGCCCCCCCAAAAAACACCCTACACCCAGAGTTTTCTATACCTTTATTTAATAATAAAAAGCTTATTTCACCCTATAAAACAAATGGATGTAAATGTCCATGTCTACACCTGTCCTCAGAGCAGTGACATTCCGTATGACATCACACATGTGACTTCACAAATGGTGATAGCTGGAAAAAGAGGTGCAGAGCCCCAGAGCCCTTACTCTGAGGACTGCAATCTAGCGAGCACTAGTGTTTCTATATTGTTTCCTTGCGCTTTTTATTTTATCATGATTCGAGGGGACCACATCAGCAGGGATGAGGTCAATTTGGCCTGTAGCATGTGCTGGACAGTTACCATCCTCCTGGGTTCCCTCTTCACCACCGGCCCGAGTTTCTGGTTTGAAATCACCAGCAACCAACCGAGCCGGAATATCACCTCCAGCCACCTGCAAGGGCAGAACGATACCATCAGAGATCTGCCCAGCTTGAATACTACCAGCAGGGACATGAAGTGTCCCATCTGGACGAGGACCAGGATCAGAAAGATCACCCCTGTCCTGGTGAGTAATCAAACCTCTGCCAGCAGCGACATGAAGTGTCCCATCTGGACCAGGACCAGGACCAGAAAGATCACCCCTGTCCTGGGGAGTAATGACACCACTGCCAGCAGCGACACGATCAGCTGGGATTCCATTACCAACAACCTGCAGAGCGGGGCGGCCATCATCAAAAACTATCTTGGCTGGATCAGCACTTATGGTGACCTGATCATCTCCCTGCTATGCTATATCCCCATCGATAACAACCTGCTGGACCGGTTCATAGATGCTGTTGACGATCTGATCTCGTTTGCTAGTACCATCAGTGACCTGCTGTCCTGGATAGACACCACCACTGAATTGGTATTCTGGATCCCCACCATCACCAGCAGTTCCCTGCTTGCCTGGATGAACCCAGTCAATGAGTTGGTGACCTGGATTAGCACCGGCAGCACTATAGAGCTTCTCTACGTGATCTGTAACCCCACCGCCATCAGCTGGATCGGCTTCATCAGTGACAGGCTCACCTGGATCGCCATCACACTTCAGCTTCTGACGTGGGTTATGCCAAGGGGGATAGTGACCAGCATCACCGGACCGATGGACTATATTAACTCGGTCAGACAGTTCCTGGGACGGGTCACCATTGCCATCCTAATTGTCAATATCCCCGAGATAAGAGGTGTCATTAACGTCATCACCAGTATACTATGGGTATTCTTCACCAACCTGTATGTATGAACACTGGAAAAGATGAATAAACATTTTTATTTGACAAATATTCCGATTGATGTAATTATTGTTATAATAATAGACAAAGTGGGGAATTTATTATAGATCAGCGTTTTATATGTCAGTGAGAAACAAAGTAGTAGAGTAAGATGCCCAGGGGCGGATTTAGGCTCAGCGTGGCCCTAGGCAAAATCAAAAGGAGGGCCCCAAAAGTCATAATGGTGCACTAACCAGATTTGAACATTTTTGGTCACTTCAAATACTATAAAAAATATCTAAAAAGCAATTGAGAAGTCCCATCAAACAAAAACAGTACCGATAAAAACTACAAATCACAACGCAAAAAATGACCTCATACATCCCCATATACAGAAAAATAAGAGTTATAGGGATCAGAATAGTACAATAGGTAGACAGTATAGTACCCCCAACATTAGGTAAAGAGTATAGCTCCCCCACAATAGGTTGGCAGTATAGTTACCCCCATATTGGGTGCAGTATAGTTCCCCCATATAAGGTGCAGTATAGTTCCCCCACATTAGGTGCAGTATGGTCCCACACATTAGGTGCAGTATACAGTAATCCCCCCACATTAGGTGCAGTATACAGTAGTTCCCCCACATTAGGTGCAGTATACAGTAGTTCCCCCACATTAGGTGCAGTATACAGTAGTTCCGCCACATTAGGTGCAGTATACAGTAGTCCCCCACATTAGGTGCAGTATACAGTAGTCCCCCACATTAGGTGCAGTATACAGTAGTCCCCCAAATTAGGTGCAGTATACAGTAGTCCCCCACATTAGGTGCAGTATACAGTAGTCCCCCACATTAGGTGCAGTATACAGTAGCCCCCCAACATTAGGTGCAGTATACAGTAGTCCCCCACATTAGGTGCAGTATAAAGTAGTCCCCCACATTAGGTGCAGTATACATACAGTAGTCCCCCACATTAGGTGCAGTATAAAGTAGTTCCCCACATTAGGTGCAGTATACAGTAGTCCTCCACATTAGGTGCAGTATACATACAGTAGTCCCCCACATTAGGTGCAGTATAAAGTAGTTCCCCACATTAGGTGCAGTATACAGTAGTCCGCCACATTAGGTGCAGTATAACGTAGTTCCCCATATTAGGTGCAGTATACAGTAGTCTCCCACATTAGGTGCAGTATACAGTAGTTACCTCACATTAGGTGCAGTATAAAGTAGTCCCCCACATTAGATGCAGGATACAGTAGTCCCCCACATTAGGTGCAGTATACAGTAGTCCCCCACATTAGGTGCAGTATACAGTAGTTCCCCACATTAGCTGCAGAATAGAGTAGTCCCCCACATTAGGTGCAGTGTAAAGTAGTTCCCCACAATAGGTGCAGTATACAGTAGTCCCCCACATTAGGTGCAGTATGCATACAGTAGTCCCCCACATTAGGTGCAGTATAAAGTAGTCTCACACATTAGGTGCAGTATACAGTAGTCCCTCACATTAGGTGCAGTATAAAGTAGTATCCAACATTAGGTGCAGTATACAGTAGTACCCCCACATTAGGTGCAGTATAAAGTAGTCCCCAACATTAGGTAAAGAGTATAGCTCCCCCACATTAGGTAGACAGTATAGTACCCCCCATATTAGGTGCAGTATAGTCCCCAACATTAGGTGCAGTATAAAGTAGTTCCCCAGATTAGGTGCAGTATACAGTAGTTCCCCACATTAGGTGCAGTATAAAGTAGTCCCCCCACATTAGGTGCAGTAAAAAGTAGTTCCCCACATTAGGTGCAGTATACAGCAGTCCCCCACATTAGGTGCAGTATACAGTAGTTCCTCACATTAGGTGCAGTATAAAGTAGTCCCCCACATTAGGTGCAGTATAAAGTAGTCCCCCACATTAGGTGCAGTATACATTAGTCCCCCACATTAGGTGCAGTATAAAGTAGTTCCCCACATTAGGTGCAGTATACAGTAGTCCCTCCACAATAGGTGCAGTATACAGTAGTCCCCCACATTAGGTGCAGTATAAAGTAGTTCCCCACATTAGGTGTGGTATACAGTAGTCCCTCACATTAGGTGCAATATAAAAAAGTTCCCCACATTAGGTGCAGTATACAGTAGTCCCCCACATTAGGTGCAGTATACAGTAGTCCCCCCACATTAAGTGCAGTATACAGTAGTCCCCCACATTAGGTGCAGTATACAGTAGTCCCGCACATTAGGTGCAGTATAAAGTAGTTCCGCACATTAGGTGCCGTATACAGTAGTTCCCCCACATTAGGTGCAGTATACGGTAGTACCCAACATTAGGTGTAGTATACCGTAGTTCCCCACATTAGGTGCAGTATACAGTAGTCCTCCACATTAGGTGCAGTATAAAGTAGTTCCCCACATTAGGTGCAGTATACAGTAGTTCCCCACATTAGGTGCAGTATACAGTAGTCCCCCACATTAGGTGCAGTATAAAGTAGTCCCCCACATTAGGTGCAGTATACAGTAGTCCCCCCACATTAGATGCAGTATACAGTAGTCCCCCACATTAGGTTCAGTATACAGTAGTCCCCCCACATTAGGTGCAGTATACAGTAGTTCCCCCACATTAGGTGCAGTATAAAGTAGTCCCCCACATTAGGTGCAGTATACAGTAGTTCCCCACATTAGGTGCAGTATACAGTAGTCCCCCACATTAGGTGCAGTATAAATTAGTTCCCCACTTTAGTTGCAGTATACCGTAGTCCCTTACATTAGGTGCAGTATACAGTAGTCCCCCACATTAGATGAAGTATACAGTAGTTCCTCCACATTAGGTGCAGTATAAAATAGTTCCCCACATTAGGTGCAGTATATTGTAGTTCCACACATTAGATGCAGTATAAAGTAGTTCCCCACATTTGGTGCAGTATACATACAGTAGTCCCCCACATTAGGTGCAGTAAAAAGTAGTTCCCCACATTAGGTGCAGTATACAGCAGTCCCCCACATTAGGTGCAGTATACAGTAGTTCCCCACATTAGGTGCAGTATAAAGTAGTCCCCCACATTAGGTGCAGTATAAAGTAGTCCCCCACATTAGGTGCAGTATACAGTAGTTCCCCACATTAGGTACAGTATACAGTAGTCCCCCACATTAGGTGCAGTATAAATTAGTTCCCCACTTTAGTTGCAGTATACCGTAGTCCCTTACATTAGGTGCAGTATACAGTAGTCCCCCACATTAGATGCAGTATACAGTAGTTCCTCCACATTAGGTGCAGTATAAAATAGTTCCCCACATTAGGTGCAGTATATTGTAGTTCCACACATTAGATGCAGTATACAGTAGTCCCCCCACATTAGATGCAGTATACAATAGTCCCCCACATTAGATGCAGTATACAGTAGTTCCCCACATTAGGTGCAGTATACAGTAGTCCCCCACATTAGGTGCAGTATAAAGTAGTTCCTCACATTAAGTGCAGTATACAGTAGTCTCCCACATTAGATGCAGTATACAGTAGTCCCCCCACATTAGGTGCAGTATACAGTAGTCCGCCACATTAGGTGCAGTATAATGTAGTTCCCCATATTAGGTGAAGTATACAGTAGTTACCTCACATTAGGTGCAGTATAAAGTAGTCCCCCACATTAGATGCAGGATACAGTAGTTCCCCACATTAGGTGCAGTATACAGTAGTCCCCCACATTAGGTGCAGTATACAGTAGTTCCCCACATTAGGTGCAGAATAGAGTAGTCCCCCACATTAGGTGCAGTGTAAAGTAGTTCCCCACATTAGGTGCAGTATACAGTAGTTCCCCACAATGGGTGCAGTATACAGTAGTTCCCCACATTAGGTGCAGAATAGAGTAGTCCCCCACATTAAGTGCAGTGTAAAGTAGTTCCCCACATTAGGTGCAGTATACAGTGGTCCCCCACATTAGGTGCAGTATAAAGTAGTCTCACACATTAGGTGCAGTATACAGTAGTCCCTCACATTAGGTGCAGTATAAAGTAGTTCCCCACATTAGGTGCAGTATACAGTAGTCCCCCACATTAGGTGCAGTATAAAGTAGTCCCCAACATTAGGTAAAGAGTATAGCTCCCCCACATTAGGTAGACAGTATAGTACCCCCATATTAGGTGCAGTATAGTCCCCAACATTAGGTGCAGTATAAAGTAGTTCCCCACATTAGGTGCAGTATACAGTAGTCCCCCACATTAGGTGCAGTATAAAGTAGTCCCCAACATTAGGTAAAGAGTATAGCTCCCCCACATTAGGTAGACAGTATAGTACCCCCATATTAGGTGCAGTATAGTCCCCCACATTAGGTGCAGTATAAAGTAGTCCCCCCACATTAGGTGCAGTAAAAAGTAGTTCCCCACATTAGGTGCAGTATACATTAGTCCCCCCCATTAGGTGCAGTATAAAGTAGTTCCCCACATTAGGTGCAGTATACAGTAGTTCCTCCACATTAGGTGCAGTATAAAATAGTTCCCCACATTAGGTGCAGTATATTGTAGTTCCACACATTAGATGCAGTATACAGTAGTCCCCCCACATTAGATGCAGTATACAGTAGTCCCCCACATTAGATGCAGTATACAGTAGTTCCCCACATTAGGTGCAGTATACAGTAGTCCTCCACATTAGGTGCAGTATAAAGTAGTTCCTCACATTAAGTGTAGTATACAGTAGTCTCCCACATTAGATGCAGTATACAGTAGTCCCCCCACATTAGGTGCAGTATACAGTAGCCCCCCACATTAGGTGCAGTATATTGTAGTTCCACACATTAGATGCATTATACAGTAGTCCCCCCACATTAGGTGCAGTATATTGTAGTTCCACACATTAGATGCATTATACAGTAGTCCCTCCACATTAGGTGCAGTATATTGTAGTTCCCCACATTAGATGCAGTAGACAGTAGTTCCCCACATTAGGTGCAGTATACAGTAGTCCCACACATTTGGTGCAGTATACATACAGTAGTCCCCCACATTAGGTGCAGTAAAAAGTAGTCCCCCACATTAGGTGCAGTATACAGTAGTTCCCCACATTAGGTGCAGTATAAAGTAGTCCCCCACATTAGGTGCAGTATAAAGTAGTCCCCCACATTAGGTGCAGTATACATTAGTCCCCCCACATTAGGTGCAGTATACAGTAGTTCCCCACATTAGGTGCAGTATACATTAGTACCCCACATTAGGTGCAGTATAAAGTAGTTCCCCACATTTGGTGCAGTATACATACAGTAGTCCCCCACATTAGGTGCAGTATACAGTAGTCCCCCACATTAGGTGCAGTATACAGTAGTTCCCCCACATTAGGTGCAGTATACAGTAGTCCACCACATTAGGTGCAGTATAAAGTAGTTCCCCACATTAGGTGCAGTATACAGTAGTCCCCCACATTAGGTACAGTATACAGTAGTTCCCCACATTAGGTGCAGTATACATTAGTACCCCACATTAGGTGCAGTATAAAGTAGTTCCCCACATTAGGTGCAGTATACAGTAGTCCACCACATTAGGTGCAGTATAAAGTAGTTCCCCACATTAGGTGCAGTATACAGTAGTCCCCCACATTAGGTGCAGTATAAAGTAGTTCCCCACATTAGGTGCAGTATACAGTAGTCCACCACATTAGGTGCAGTATAAAGTAGTTCCCCACATTAGGTGCAGTATACAGTAGTCCCCCACATTAGGTGCAGTATAAAGTAGTTCCCCACACTAGGTGCAGCAGGGGGTGTGGAAATTTTATAAAAAACTACTTGTCCACGGGACTAAAATGGAGCAAAATCTACTTGTCCCTCATGCCGATCCTCTTGTCCGGGGCAATTTTCGTTTTTACGCTCTGATTTTTTCCTCCTCGCCCTATAATAGCCAGAACTACCTACTATAAGGATACCTTTTTAATTTTTCAATAACGTATTCTCTGAACCAAAAAATATATATATATTTAGGGAAGTGAAATTGAAATAGTAAAAGATAATTTTGCAGATTTGGTGTTTTTCTTTTCTGCGCCATTTACCTTGTGGTTGAGATAACATGTTAGTTTTATACTTTAGGCGCCTGATTACAGTAATACCAGATTTGTATCGTTTACGTCATGTTTTACTAATTCTGAACTTTTTCTAATTTTTTTAATTGCCATTTTTTAACCCCTGTAGCTTTATTTTTTTTCCGCATACCAGGCTGTATGAGGGATCATTTTTTGCGCCATAATCTGTTTTTTGTATCGGTACCATTTTGGCATTGATCTGACTTTTTAATCGCTTTTTAACTTTTTTTTTTCTGGGATATTATAAAAATTGCAATTCTGTGGTTTGGTATTTTTATTAAATTTACCGTACGGGATACATAATGTTATGTTTTAATAGGTTGCACAATTACACACGAAGCGATACCAAATATGTTTATTTTTATTATGTTTGCATGTTTTTATATAGGAAAAGGGGTGATTTGAACTTTTAACATGGAAGGGGTTAATGCAGCGGTCTTCAAACTGTGGCCCTCCAGATGTTGCAAAACTACAACTCCCAGCATGCCCGGACAGCCAACGGCTGTCCGGGCATGCTGGGAATTGTAGTTTTGTAACATCTGGAGGGGCACAGTTTGAAGACCACTGGGTGTCTTTCAAACTTTTTTTTTTTTTTTTTGCAGAGACATATATTTTTTTTATATTTTTGGCTGAAAAAATTCTAACTAGTGTAAATTACAAATATACATATAATGGCATTATCTACTGTACATTATATCAAAAGTTTTTGTTAACGACGGGTACACTTTGACCCCTTGTCACAGTGATTTACATTTTTTGCTTACATTTTTTTCTCCTCGCCTTCTAAGTCTATGTTCACACGGAAGAATTTTTGTTCAGGATTCTGCTGGAAGTTCCGCCAAAAATGTAATGCACATTGAGATTCTGCTGTCCCATTCACACATTGGAATTTCTGCGATGGAAATTCCAAATTCTGCAAATTTAAAGACCGGCTTAGAATTTCGCCAGAATTCTGTTTCCAGCCCACGGATATTCAGCAAATTTGGCAAATCCGTAAATATTTAGCCTGCATCTTTGCAAAATGGAATTTGAGCGGAATTGCTGAATTTTTATAATCAAAGCAATGCTTTATTAAGAAAAACATAGATAGACAAGCCACGGTAATTAAGGCAATAATAGCAGTATAAAAGCGTGGAGTTCAAGTCATCACCTTCGCTCCTACAACAATTTGTCATCGGAATAGGGATGTCGCGGCTAGTTAGATGAATCTGAGCAGTAAGACACTACATTGCATCAATAATAAGGAAACCAGGTAATAACTGGAGGAAGAACACGTAAGTATAAAAGTAGGGGGAGGGGGAGAAAAAAGTGGGGAATGCTAAGAATAGGAATAAAAGAGAAAAGAAAAAAGAAAAGGGTCAGGATCAGCATAGCTGTGGTCGGTGTGAGGAGGATACCTCAAGACTGCAGTAGGAGCACTTACTTGAGGTCGGAGTCGCGGTCGCCGCCAGGGTCCCCAATCTCGGAATATCCTCACAGTCCTGCGACACGACAGTCAACTCCAGGGGGGAGGCCTCTCTAAGTAAGAGGGGGGGGGGGGGGGGAGGGGGAGGGGTGTAGTCTGGTTCTCTAGGCCTCTCTATAGAGCCGGGAATTAAGGAAGTGCAACCATGGGCCCCATATCGATGTGTATCTAGCGGAGCGGTCACTCGAGTCGGCCAAGAGTTCCTCCATGCGGCTCACAAATAGAATCTCTGTGTACCAGTCAGTTATCGTTGGGGGAGCACAGTTCTTCCATTTCTTGGGTATCACTGACCTGGCAGCCATGAGCATCATGTTGGCTAAGAGTCTAGCAGGCGATTTCCTAGAGGTGGGTATGATAGACAGGAGGAGTCCCTTCGGGTCGTTGGGGTATGTCACCCCTGTCACTAGGGCGATTCGGTCGATTACCGTAGACCAAAAGGTCGTGAGGGAGGGGCAGGACCACCAGATATGGGACATGGTCCCCGTCTCTGTGCCGCAGCGCCAACAAAGGTCAGACACTGTAGGGTAGAATTTGTGTAACAAGGCCGGAACCCTATACCACCTAACTAAGATCTTGTAGTTAGTTTCTTGCGCCCTACATGATATAGACATCTTGTGGCACATTACATAGGCTGTCATCCAGTCAGAGCGAGCGATGGTGGTGTGTAGTTCCTCCTCCCAGGCCGTTTCGAATTTGGGGGGTTCACAAGCCGCTTCTTCCATGAGAAGGCTGTACATTTGAGAAACTGCTTTATAAACCGGGGAGGAAGAAACACACAGCTCTTCAAAGGGTAGGAGGGGTCGGGCAAGCCTTAAGGAACGTCCTGTAGTGTTAATGAAGTGTCTCAGCTGAAGGTACTGCATCTGACTTAGAGGCGTCCTGAGGTGTGACGGTACCAGTTCCGTGTATGGTTTCAGTTGAGTAACGCTGAGGAAACATCTGATGGGCAGAGGCGAGTGATGACCTAGGAAGGATTCAGTCATCATGCCCGGTGGGAAACTAGGGTTACCAAGGATCGGGGTCAGAGGGCCATCGGCCGCCATGATCCGGGACCTCTTCAAGTATCTGTCCAGGGAAACGATCAGTTCCCTGGACACCCAGGGGAGAGACTCCAGCACCCGAGGAGAGTATGTGTTCGGTGGTAGCCAAGGGTACAGGGCTATATCTGTAGCAGTCCCATACTCTTCCAGCGCCACCCATTGTTTAGAACCCCGACCGTGTATGAAATCTAGGAGTCGGGTCAAGGTAGCTGCTACATAATAAGCCTGACAGTCCGGTACCGCCAGACCACCTGCCCGCTTACTCCTGACCAGAACCCTGCCAGATATCCTAGACGGTCGTCCCGCCCATATGAAGGAGCGTATCATTCTGTCTAGTTTTTGGAAGTAAGAGCGCGGGAGCGCCAGTGGGATCGCCTGGAATAGGTATAGCAGTCGGGGTAGGAAGTTCATTTTAATTATATTAGCTCGCCCCAGCCAAGAGAAGGTACCAGTTGTCCATTTACGCAGGTCCCCGTCTAGTGTCGTCGACAGAGTCTGGAAGTTAAGGGCAAAGGTAGCTCCCGGGTTTAAGGGAATGTGTACGCCCAAGTATTTAAAGGACTCAGTAGTCCAATGAAAAGGGTGTTCCCTCTTAAGACCCTCTACGGTGGCTATCGGGAGGGCTATTGGTAAGGCCACACTTTTGGACATGTTGATCCTATGGTTGCTATAGTGGGAGTACTGCCGTATGACCGACAATGCTGCCGGTAGGGAGGTGCATGGAGAGGCTAAGTAGAGTAGGAGGTCATCCGCGAAAGGAGAGCAGAGGTGCCCGCTCCCTCCCAGGGTAAATCCCTGAACGTCCGGATCAGATCTCAGGGCAGTCAATAAATGCTCCATGCATAAGATGTAGAGGAGGGGGGAAAGCGGGCACCCCTGGCGCGTTCCGTTTCGGATGGGAAATGGGGAAGACAGGGACCCGTTGACTCTCACCCGTGCCTGGGGGTCTCGATACAGGGCCATCACGCGTCCCATCATGGCAGGACCCAGGCCTATCTGCTCCAGCGTTGCTCTAAGGAATCCCCAGTCCACCCTGTCGAACGCCTTCTCGGCGTCAAGAGAGAGGAGCAGTAATGGCTTTTTGAGTGTAGCAGCTCTATTAATTACCGAGAAGGCTCGAACAGTGTTATCTCTCGCCTCTCGGGAGCGCATGAACCCGGACTGGTCAGGGTGGACTAGGGGGCCGAGGACCAACGCTAGACGGTCTGCAAGCAATTTGGCGAACAGTTTAAGGTCTACATTCAGAAGAGATATGGGTCGGTAGCTGGAGCAAAGACCCGGGTCGCGTCCCTCTTTGGGAATTACTGTAATATAGGCACTGAGCGATGTAGTGGGAAAACCCAGGTTCGGGGCGATGCTATTAAACGTCTTGCAAAGAATGGGGAGTAGGCTATCTTTTAGGGTTTTGAAAAACCTGGCCGTGTACCCGTCTGGTCCCGGGCTTTTGCCAGTAGGAAGATGTGATATTGCCTGGGCGATCTCCTCTTCCGAAAACGGGGACTTAAGGGCCTCTATGTCCTCCTCAGATAGACGAGGGAGGGACGTACTCTGAATGTAGTCATGCAGGGATAATGGGGGAAGCGGAGAAGGAGGGGGTGTTGACGGGGTGGGGATATTGTAAAGGTCATGGTAGTATTTCTCAAAAGCCTTAAGTATGTCGGCCGTGATGAACGATTTGCTACCTGACGATGTGTTTATGGAT
The DNA here is from genome assembly GCF_029499605.1 of Hyla sarda. Classification (NCBI taxonomy): domain Eukaryota; kingdom Metazoa; phylum Chordata; class Amphibia; order Anura; family Hylidae; genus Hyla; species Hyla sarda. The sequence continues at coordinate 139,514,061 of NC_079197.1, read as the reverse complement.
GGGATGAATAGCGCTGACCTCTTCTCACGGAGAGCTCTTGCCAACTGTCTGCCTGGCTTATTACCCCATTCATAAAATGTCGAGGCGCATTTCTGACTATACTGTCTCAGGGAGGCGTCTAGGAGGGAGCGGATCTCATGGCGAGTTTTGGTGAGTTCCCTCAGCGTGGACTCAAGTAAGGTCTGTTTGTGCAAGGCTTCCAAACTACGGAGCGTCTCAAGGAGGCGCTTCAGCTTGGCCGCCTTCTCCCTCTTAAGCCGGGAGCCGTGGCTGATCAGGATTCCTCTCAGTACACTCTTGAGAGCCTCCCATTGGATCGGCTGAGATGTCTGATCGTTTGCATGATCAGACTGAAAGTGTGCGATTGCAGTCCTCAAGTCTGACAGGCAAAGGGTGTCCAGTAGGAGGGACTCATTAAGCCGCCACGAAAACCGCGGGGTGGTCAAGGAAGGAATCGTCACAGTGCAGTACACCGGTGCGTGGTCAGATAAGTACATGTGGCCAATTTGTGAGGAGGATAATCTAGGGAGGTGGAAGTGTGAAAGAAAGACGTAATCTAGCCTGCTATATGAGCTATGAGGGGAAGAGAAGTGCGTATAGTCCCGGTCACTCGGATGCTGGAGGCGCCACACGTCACACAGCTGAAGAGAGTGCAATTGCCTCTTAAGTCTACTCAGTTGGCGGTAGGAGATAGCCGATCGACGTGTGGACGCATCGAGCAGTGGGTGTAGCGGGATATTAAAGTCTCCCCCTAGCAGTATCATACCCTGGGCAAAGTGAGAGAGTTCTTCCAGAGTCGCTATTAAAAAGGGCACTTGTCCACTATTAGGGGCATAGACCGTCGCTACCGTCACCACCTGGTCCAGCAAGGCTCCACGGACAAAAAGATAGCGAGCGTTTGGATCTACCCGGACAGCCTGTACACTGAATGGAAGTGAACGGTGTATACCAATGGACACTCCCTTCGAGCGGGAGTCCGGGTTGGAGCTATGGAACCAGGTGGTGAAGTATCTGCCCAACCTATCCGGGATATGGCCTGATTTAAAGTGGGTCTCCTGCAAGCATAAAAGTCTGACCTTATTTTTGTGCATATGGTAGAGAATTTGTGACCTCTTCTCCGGAATGTTGAATCCCTGAACGTTCAGGGTGGCCATCTTCACCTCCGCCATGGAGCGTTATGACTGTCTGCCGCAGAACGTAGAATAATAGGACACCGTGGAGGGACCCCGATGGGAGGCGAGTCACACCAGACAATCTGAAAATAAGAAGGAGAAAAAGAAGGGGACAAGGAATAGGATCAGTAAAACAGAACACTCAAAAATAAAATAAAGAGAGAACAACCAACCAAAAAAGCAAGCCCAAGCGCCTGCAAGGTAAATCTAGTGGCAGAAAAGATCGTCTGCCAAACGGGTGTAGAGTACCTACACCGACCCTATGTGGGGTAGTGCTAAGCCAGCAGTGGGAGGGCTCTCAGCTCAGCTACTCTGAGGTGTGTCAAAATCAAAGTATATGGAAAGCGTCCGTCCACGGCCATGGTGGGACGATGAAAGCGACCCTCAGGAGGGCCACGGTAGGCATTAGATAGGGGGAAGTGTGTAAGTAAGGTCACCAAAGGTCTGGGTATAGAGCAAAAAAGGAGGAGTAAGCGTAGATGGTCCCATGACGGGAATGCACAGGAGGGTCGGAGGACGGGGGGGAGGGGGGGGGAGAGGGGCGAGCATGTAAAGGGGAGGGAGAGGAAGGGGGAATTTGATCAAGGTGGGCGGGGAAAGAGAGGGAAGTGGGAGGAGAGGGGGGGGTATGAGATCAGGACCTGGAGAGGAGGATTGGGTGGGGGGGGGGGGGGGGACTCTGTAAGATCGTCAATGGGGAGGGCGATTAGTATCCCGGTGGACGAGGGGGGGGAGTGGGAGGGAGCACGGGCAGGGCAGTTGGGGCAAAGGTACAGAGGAGGGAGTCGGTAGGCAGTAGGGGTGGTGGGACGGTGTAGGGGGGGTATAGGGGGGGAGGGAAGAGGGCGAGGAGAAAAAGGGAGGGACATGTGGTAGGGGGGGGGGTATACAAGGGTGGGGAGGGGGACAGCCAGGTATTTCACATTACTCCACTTGCTAATCCAGATGAGCAGGTCAGAGACCAGCAACAAACAGGTAAGCTAGTCAATCAGTCCTCAGGGGCGGGTCCCAAGGAGGAACGTCTTGATCTCCTCTGTCGCTGTGGCTGCGGCCAGCCTGGGTTGGGACGTCTCGCTGGGGGTCTCTGGGAGGGTCTGGAAACCGGAGGCACAGCATACGGATCCCTCAGGAAATTGTCCCAATCCGGCAGGGTCAAGGGCGGTAAGCCCAACGAGGAAAGGAAGAGCGGTAAGTCCCCTGGTTCCCGCAGGGAGGCCGATACCTCCCCGGCTGTAACGTGTAGGGCAAAAGGGAAGCCCCATCTGTAGGGTAAATTTCGATTCTGAAGTTCTCGCAGTAGTGGTCGTAGAATCGCTCTCTGACGCAAGGTGCGTCTGGACAGGTCAGGGTACAGCTGTAAGGTAGCTCCGTCAAAGTCCACATCTCCCCGCAGTCTTACTTTTGTCATGATCTGTTCCTTCAGGGCATATTCGTGGACTCTGCATATTACATCTCGTGGGTGCGTGGGGTCTGTACTTGGCGCCCGGAGTGCTCTGTGTACTCTGTCGAGTTCAATGTGAGTATCCGGGGGGCGCCCCAGTAGTAAGTTGAAGATCCCAGTGACAGTGGGGAATAATTCTTGGTTTCTTGTAGCCTCGGGGAGGCCCCGGATACGAATGTTGTTCCGGCGACTTCTGTTCTCTACGTCGTCGAGATGGTCTGCCATCGCCAGCTGTGTAGAAGATTGAGTAGATAAGGAGGACTGCATGCCTCTTATAGTGTCCAACGCCGTGGCCTGGAAGGTCTCTAGGGCTTTCACCCTTTCCTGTAGGTCAGAGACATCTTGCTGGACAGGGTGTAGGTCCTGGCGCCAGGCGTGTTTCAAGTCGAGTGCCAAGGCTGACAGATCGCTTTTGGTAGGCAGGAGGGCCAGGAGCGCTTGCAGTTCGGGGTGCCCCTTTAACAAGGCGACCGCTTGGGCCGGGGGTGGCAGCGTTGAGGAAAGTGGGTCCCCAAGGTTTTGAAGTGGGGCGAGGCGATGCTGGAACTGTGGGTGAACTGCAGGGGGCCCAGTTGGTGGAAGGCCTATAGTCGTCACAGGATGCACATCGTGGGGCCCTGGGGTGCCTGGTGCAGGGTTGTGAGCCAGTATCGGGCCAGCAAGATCCCAAGCAGTCCCAGGGGCAGACCCCGAGGGGTATGGGCCGGCTGTCAAGGTAGCGGGGCGCAGAGCTTCACCCTCATCAGCATCCGAGCGGGACAGCTGGGAGCACAGGGAGTCTCTAGGGCTACGAAGAATGGAGGGGATGCTTTGGGAAGGGGAAGCAGCCGCCTCCCCCGGAGGACCAAGGGCACGTGGAGGGGAACGGTAGGGGGAAGATGTGGGATCAATCTCTCCCTCTGGTCCTACCTCGTCCTCAGTGGCCATGGAGGGGCCGAGTCTCTGTCCTCTAAGTTCACCTCCCAAGCCGGGGAGCAAGGAGGGCCGCCGGAGACTCTCAGGGGTCGGGTTCCCCGTGTCGGAAGGCGGACCCGCTTCTGGTTGCTGGGGCTCACCCCTAGGAGGACGGGAGCCGTGGTCCATCCATCCCTCGTGGTGGTCTGAGAGGGAGGGCCGTGATGAGGTGCACTGAGTTCCCGTGCGTAAGGGGAGTCTCGTGGTGTCTTCTTCAAGTCCGGCGCAGGCCGCAGGCTGCGGCCTACCGCGTCCGGTCGGAGCGCCCGTGCAATGGCGTGCGACCGCAGGAACCTTGTCTTGCACAGTCGGGGTCCTCGCCGGTAAGTCAAGTAACGCCTTCAGTTGTCCGCCCCGTGCAGCGGCTCCGGCCGCGCTTCTGCGAGTGACGGGTGGGGAATGCAGCAGCGTGGTCTTAGGAGAAGGGGTCGGCGCCATCTTGGAGAGCACCGTCATCTGGTTCCCGGGCTCTCGAAGACTCCGGAGTGGGCCGAAGAAGTTAGAAATCGGGATCGGTGGTTGCAGGGTAGGTCCCCCTGACCTCTGGTTCTGTCCAGACCTCTTTTGGCGCATGTGGAGCGATTATTACCCCCGTTGTTCGGGCCGTGGAGACGGAGCTCAGCGAGCTAGTGACCTTCTCCGTGCATGGCTAGCCACGCCCCCGTCTTTCAAACTTTTATTAAAACTTTTTTTTTTTCTTTTACACTTTATTAGACTTATGAGGAATCATTAGATTCCTCAGACAGATGAATAGATTCTATTGAACTCTATTAATCTGTGTGCTCTGTGATCCATTGATAGAGCCTGGTCCAGCCAGGATCTATCAATGACAGAGCGGGACAGGAGGAAGCAGAGGTAAGTCCTCCGGCTACCTCCATAGTGGATCGCCCCCCTGCAATCGCGCTGCGGGGGGAGGGGTGATCCACCCCCCTAGCCCACCAGGGAGCATTCACATGTCCCTTTAGACCAGTGGTTCTCAACCTTTTCGGTGACCGTACCCCCCAAGGCCTAAAAGTATGTCCACGGGTACCCCCTCACGCGGAACTTGCGAGCGAGGGGTACCCGCAGACAAAAGGCGTGTTCTTACCTTTATACTAATGCATCCCATCTCCATCTTAATCCCCTTGTGCTATTATTCCCCCTCCGTCTTAGTCCCCCTGTCCCACAATTCCCACCTGCCTCTGATTCCCTTTTACCATTATTCCCCCTCCATCTTTATCCCCTTGTGCCATTATTATCCAATATGGAACAAGGGGATTAAGATGGAGGAGGGGGAATAATGATACAGGGGGATTAATATGGAGGGGGGGGTTGATAATTCCCCCCTCCCTCTGATCCCCTTTTGCCATATCGGATAATAATAGCACAAGGGGATTAAGATGGAGGGGGGGATAATCAACCCCCCCCCCCTCCTCCATATTAATCCCCTTGTGTCATTATTCCCCTCTCCCTCTGATCCCCTTTTGTCATTTTCCCCCCTCCATATTAATCCCCTTGTGCCATTATTATCGGATATGGCAAAAGGGGGATCAGAGGAAGGGGGGGAATGGTGCAAGGGGATTAAGATGGAAGGGGAGAGGGGAGTAATAAAGCACAAGACATAAAATTTCAATGCCTTGTGCTTTATTACTCCCCCCCCCTCTCCGCCATTATCCCTCTCCCCCTCCATCTTAATGCCTTGTGCTCCGTCCCATACAGTCCCCCCCCCCCCCTCTGTGCCATACAGCTGTTTACCTGGCGTCCTGTGGTCCCGTCGCCTGCTGCTTCACGGGATGTTCCACAGGGCCGCACTGACGTGTGACGTCCCCCTGCACTGTGCGGCAACTCCGCGCAACGTCAGGGGAGGCCACACGTCTCCCTGGCAACCACGCAGTTAACTTACAGTAGCCCCAGCCGCATCTCTGGCCGCGCTACTGTACAGTGAGCTGCCGCGGCTATGCGCTGAAAAATACTGGCCAATGCATGGCCGGTATTTGTCAGCGTTTTCGCGTACCCCAGGTTGAGAACCCAGGCTTTAGACGCCGCTGTCAGCTTTGACAGCGGCGATCTAAAGGGTTAATAGCCAGCCGCGGCGATCGCCGCATGCTGGCTATTAGCGGCGGCCCCCGGCTACTGAGAACAGCTGGGGGCTGCAGAGTATGGAGCGGGCAAGATTCCGGAGCCCGCTCCATACATACTGCAGAGCGCCGAATGCATCTCCCCGTGCAGACGCGCCTCCTCCCCTCAGCTCTCCGAAGCTACAGCTGGGGGGAGTGAAGGCAGAGGACGCAGGTCTGCACGGGGAGCAAGAAGCCACGCCCCCTCATCTCCCCCCGCACGTCTGCAGAGCAGGGGAGAGAGAGACATACACAGCTTCTCATCTCCCCTATTCTGCTTCGGATCTGCAGTCTGTATGGAGCGGGCTCCCGACTCCTGCCCGCTCCATACAGACTGCAGATCCACCGCACTTGTCAGGTCCGGCCCTGCTTGCCCGAAGCCGGGCTAAGGGCCGGACAAATTCACCTGCCCAGCGCCCAAAACTGCTAGTCCGGGGCGTCGGGCGATAGAAATTCCACATCCCTGAATATATATTTTCATACATCGATTTGTACTTTATTTGGTTTCGCGGTTACAATGTGTTACGCTTTTGGTGTTTGTAGGTATATATGTAGAAGGAATAAGTTGCAATATATAGGGGGAAAAAAGAAACATGAGGATTGGGGTGCAGGTGACTACTCCCAATGAAGCAGAGCTGTAGTGTTCTGATCAATCCGGGAGCTGTGTATTCTTCCCCCACCATCACTTTCCTCCTCCTCCTATTCTCAAAAATGAGGAATCCTCCTGCCAGAATACCCAAATCTGTAGATGACGTTGGACTTTGTCAGAATTTTACTAATATCTGTATTTATATTTGTATATTATATTTATTTGTCTTCTATGTTATAAAGTGACGTTCCTTCCCACCCAAATACCCAGTCCTCAGTATAAAGTCACCGCCCCCCCCCAAAAAAAACACCCTACACCCATAGTTTTCTATACCTTTATTTAATAATAAAAAGCTTATTTCACCCTATAAAACAAATGGATGTAAATGTCCATGTCTACACCTGTCCTCAGAGCAGTGACATTCCGTATGACATCACACATGTGACTTCACAAATGGTGATAGCTGGAAAAAGAGGTGCAGAGCCCCAGAGCCCTTACTCTGAGGACTGCAATCTAGCGAGCACTAGTGTTTCTATATTGTTTCCTTGCGCTTTTTATTTTATTTTATCATGATTCGAGGGGACCACATCAGCAGGGATGAGGTCAATTTGGCCTGTAGCATGTGCTGGACAGTTACCATCCTCCTGGGTTCCCTCTTCACCACCGGCCCGAGTTTCTGGTTTGAAATCACCAGCAACCAACCGAGCCGGAACATCACCTCCAGCCACCTGCAAGGGCAGAACGATACCATCAGAGATCTGCCCAGCTTGAATACTACCAGCAGCGACATGAAGTGTCCCATCTGGACGAGGACCAGGATCAGAAAGATCACCCCTGTCCTGGTGAGTAATCAAACCTCTGCCAGCAGCGACATGAAGTGTCCCATCTGGACCAGGACTGTTACGCCTAGCGCTCCGGGTCCCCGCTCCTCCCCGGAGCGCTCACGGCGTCTCTTTCCCTGCAGCTCCCCGGTCAGTCCCGCTGACCGGGAGCGCTGCTCTGTCATGGCCGTTGGGGATGCGATTCGCACAGCGGGACGCGCCCGCTCGCGAATCGCATCCCAGGTCACTTACCCGTTCCCGTCCCCTGCTGTCATGTGCTGGCGCGCGCGGCTCCGCTCTCTAGGGCGCGCGCGCGCCAGCTCCCTGAGACTTAAAGGGCCAGTGCACCAATGATTGGTGCCTGGCCCAATTAGCTTAATTGTTCCCACCTGTTCCCTGCCTTTATCTAGTCTCCTCCCTTGCACTCCCTTGCCGGATCTTGTTGCCTTAGTGCCAGTGAAAGCGTTCTTTGTGTGTTTATACCCTGTGTACCAGTACCTTTGCTATCTCCCTTGACTACGAACCTTGCCGCCTGCCCCCGACCTTCTGCTACGTCCGACCTTGCTACTGCCTACTCCCTTGTACCTCGCCTATCTTCTGTATCTTCAGCAGCCAGAGAGGTGAGCCGTTGCTGGTGGATACGACCTGGTCACTACCGCCGCAGCAAGACCATCCCGCTTTGCGGCGGGCTCTGGTGAAAACCTGTAGTGTCTTAGAACCGGTCCACTAGCACGGTCCTCGCTATCCCTCTCTGGCACAGAGGATCCACCTCCTGCCAGCCGGCATCGTGACAGTAGATCCGGCCATGGATCCCGCTGAGGTTCCCCTGCCAGTTGCCTTTGATATCACCACGGTGGTCGCCCAGCAAGCACGACAGATCGCCCATCTAACCCACCAGATGTCAGAAATGTCCACCATTGTGCACCAACTTCAGTCGCAACTTCATCAGCAATCATCTCCTCAGCCAGCTCCTGCACCCCTTCCGCAGCGAGTGGCCACTCCTAGCCTCCGCCTGTCTTTGCCGGACAAATTTAATGGGGACTCTAAGTTTTGCCGTGGCTTCCTTTCGCAATGTTCTCTGCACTTGGAGATGATGTCGGACCTGTTTCCTACTGAAAGGTCTAAGGTGGCTTTCGTAGTCAGCCTTCTGTCTGGAAAAGCCCTGTCATGGGCCACACCGCTCTGGGACCGCAATGACCCCGTCACTGCCTCTGTTCACTCCTTCTTCTCGGAAATTCGAAGTGTCTTTGAGGAACCTGCCCGAGCCTCTTCTGCTGAGACTGCCCTGCTGAACCTGGTCCAGGGTAATTCCTCCGTTGGCGAGTACGCCATACAATTCCGTACTCTTGCTTCTGAACTTTCCTGGAATAATGAGGCTCTCTGCGCGACCTTTAAAAAAGGCCTATCCAGCAACATTAAAGATGTTCTGGCCGCACGAGAGACTCCTGCTAGCCTGCATGAACTCATTCATCTAGCCACTCGCATTGACATGCGTTTTTCTGAGAGGCATCAAGAGCTCCGCCAGGAAAAAGACTTAGATCTCTGGCCACCCCTCCCACAGTCTCCACTGCAATCTGCGCCTAGGCCTCCCGCCGAGGAGGCCATGCAAGTGGATCGGTCTCGCCTGACCCTGGAAGAGAGGAATCGCCGTAAGGAAGAGAATCTTTGTCTGTACTGTGCCAGTACTGAACATTTTCTGGTGGATTGCCCAATCCGTCCTCCACGTCTGGGAAACGCACGCTCGCACTCAGCTCTCGTGGGTGTGGCGTCTCTTGATGCCAAGTCGGCTTCTCCACGTCTCACGGTACCTGTTCGGATTTCCACTTCAGCCAGCTCTCCCCTCTCAGCCGTGGCCTGCCTGGACTCTGGAGCTTCTGGGAATTTTATTCGGGACTCCTTTGTGAATAAATTCCGTATTCCGGTGACCCGTCTTGTCAAGCCACTCCACATTTCCGCGGTCAACGGAGCCAGGTTGGACTGTACCATACGTTTCCGCACGGAGCCCCTTCTTATGAGCATCGGATCTCACCACGAGAGGATTGAACTTTTGGTCCTCCCCAATTGCACCTCGGAAATTCTCCTTGGACTTCCCTGGCTTCAACTTCATTCCCCAACCCTGGATTGGTCCACTGGGGAGATCAAGAGTTGGGGGTCCTCTTGTTCCAAGAACTGTCTAAAACCGGTTCCCAGTAACCCCTGCCGTAACTCTGTGGTTCCTCCTGTATCTGGTCCCCCTAAGGTCATTAAGGACTCTGCCTGCCACAGGAAATGCCCCTCCCCCCCTCCCAGTTCCATCAGGCAAGCTTCTGTGTCCCCTCATGGCCCTCGTCCTGGTGTCACACTGCCCCGTGCCAGGTCCCGCCCTCTGCCCTCTCTCCCCATTCCTACTCCTGCGGTTCTGCCTGCCGTTGAGGAATCCCTCCATCCTTTCCCGGTGTCCTCATCCCAGGGGAGGCAGTTACCCGATAAAGAGAAGGGGAGACCTAAGGGGGGGGGTACTGTTACGCCTAGCGCTCCGGGTCCCCGCTCCTCCCCGGAGCGCTCACGGCGTCTCTTTCCCTGCAGCTCCCCGGTCAGTCCCGCTGACCGGGAGCGCTGCTCTGTCATGGCCGTTGGGGATGTGATTCGCACAGCGGGACGCGCCCGCTCGCGAATCGCATCCCAGGTCACTTACCCGTTCCCGTCCCCTGCTGTCATGTGCTGGCGCGCGCGGCTCCGCTCTCTAGGGCGCGCGCGCGCCAGCTCCCTGAGACTTAAAGGGCCAGTGCACCAATGATTGGTGCCTGGCCCAATTAGCTTAATTGTTCCCACCTGTTCCCTGCCTTTATCTAGTCTCCTCCCTTGCACTCCCTTGCCGGATCTTGTTGCCTTAGTGCCAGTGAAAGCGTTCTTTGTGTGTTTATACCCTGTGTACCAGTACCTTTGCTATCTCCCTTGACTACGAACCTTGCCGCCTGCCCCCGACCTTCTGCTACGTCCGACCTTGCTACTGCCTACTCCCTTGTACCTCGCCTATCTTCTGTATCTTCAGCAGCCAGAGAGGTGAGCCGTTGCTGGTGGATACGACCTGGTCACTACCGCCGCAGCAAGACCATCCCGCTTTGCGGCGGGCTCTGGTGAAAACCTGTAGTGTCTTAGAACCGGTCCACTAGCACGGTCCTCGCTATCCCTCTCTGGCACAGAGGATCCACCTCCTGCCAGCCGGCATCGTGACAAGGACCAGGACCAGAAAGATCACCCCTGTCCTGGGGAGTAATGACACCACTGCCAGCAGCGACACGATCAGCTGGGATTCCATTACCAACAACCTGCAGAGCGGGGCGGCCATCATCAAAAACTATCTTGGCTGGATCAGCACTTATGGTGACATGATCATCTCCCTGCTATGCTATATCCCCATCGATAACAACCTGCTGGACCGGTTCATAGATGCTGTTGACGATCTGATCTCGTTTGCTAGTACCATCAGTGACCTGCTGTCCTGGATAGACACCACCACTGAATTGGTATTCTGGATCCCCACCATCACCAGCAGTTCCCTGCTTGCCTGGATGAACCCAGTCAATGAGTTGGTGACCTGGATTAGCACCGGCAGCACTATAGAGCTTCTTTACGTGATCTGTAACCCCACCGCCATCAGCTGGATCGGCTTCATCAGTGACAGGCTCACCTGGATCGCCATCACACTTCAGCTTCTGACGTGGGTTATGCCAAGGGGGATAGTGACCAGCATCACCGGACCGATGGACTATATTAACTCGGTCAGACAGTTCCTGGGACGGGTCACCATTGCCATCCTAATTGTCAATATCCCCGAGATAAGAGGTGTCATTAACGTCATCACCAGTATACTATGGGTATTCTTCACCAACCTGTATGTATGAACACTGGAAAAGATGAATAAACATTTTTATTTGACAAATATTCCGATTGATGTAATTATTGTTATAATAATAGACAAAGTGGGGAATTTATTATAGATCAGCGTTTTATATGTCAGTGAGAAACAAAGTAGTAGAGTAAGATGCCCAGGGGCGGGTTTAGGCTCAGTGAGGCCCTAGGCAAAATCAAAAGGAGGGCCCCAAAAGTCATAATGGTGCACTAACCAGATTTGAACATTTTTGGTCACTTCAAATACTATAAAAAATATCTAAAAAGCAATTGAGAAGTCCCATCAAAACAAAAACAGTACCGATAAAAACTACAAACCACAACACAAAAAATGACCTCATACATCCCCATATACAGAAAAATAAGAGTTATAGGGATCAGAATAGTACAATTTTATATTTTTGTATAGTCCCCCACATTAGGTAAGCAGTATGATCCCCCACATTAGGTACACAGTATAGTACCCCCAACATTAGGTAAAGAGTATAGCTCCCCCACATTAGGTTGGCAGTATAGTTACCCCCATATTGGGTGCAGTAGAGTCCCCCACATTAGATGCAGTATAGTTCCCCCATATTAGGTGCAGTATAGTTCCCCCACATTAGGTGCAGTATGGTCTCCCACAATAGGTGCAGTATACAGTAACCCCCCAACTTTAGGTGCAGTATACAGTAGTTCCCCCACATTAGGTGCAGTATACAGTAGTTCCGCCACATTAGGTGCAGTATACAGTAGTCCCCCACATTAGGTGCAGTATACAGTAGTCCCCCACATTAGGTGCAGTATACAGTAGTCCCCCACATTAGGTGCAGTATACAGTAGTCCCACACATTAGGTGCAGTATACAGTAGTCCCCCACATTAGGTGCAGTATACAGTAGTCCCCTACATTAGGTGCAGTATACATACAGTAGTCCCCCACATTAGGTGCAGGATAAAGTAGTTCCCCACATTAGGTGCAGTATACACTAGTCCGTCACATTAGGTGCAGTATAACGTAGTTCCCCACATTAGGTGCAGTATACAGTAGTTACCCCACATTAGGTGCAGTATAAAGTAGTCCCCCACATTAGGTGCAGGATACAGTAGTTCCCCACATTAGGTGCAGTATACAGTAGTCCCCCACATTAGGTGCAGTATACAGTAGTTCCCCACATTAGGTGCAGTATACAGTAATTCCCCACATTAAGTGCAGTGTAAAGTAGTTCCCCACATTAGGTACAGTATACAGTAGTCCCCCACATTAGGTGCAGTATACAGTAGTCCCTCACATTAGGTGCAGTATACAGTAGTCCCTCACATTAGGTGCAGTATAAAGTAGTCCCCAACATTAGGTGCAGTATACAGTAGTTCCCCCACATTAGGTGCAGTATAAAGTAGTCCCCAACATTAGGTGCAGTATACAGTAGTTCCCCCACATTAGGTGCAGTATAAAGTAGTCCCCCACACTAGGTGCAGTATACAGTAGTCCCCCACATTAGGTGCAGTATAAAGTAGTCTCACACATTAGGTGCAGTATACAGTAGTCCCCCACATTAGGTGCAGTATACAGTAGTCCCCCACATTAGGTGCAGTATACAGTAGTCCCCCACATTAGGTGCAGTATACAGTAGTTCCCACATTAGGTGCAGTATACAGTAGTCCCCCACATTAGGTGCAGAATAAAGTAGTTCCCCACATTAGGTGCAGTATACAGTAGTCCCTCACATTAGGTGCAGTATACAGTAGTCCCCCACATTAGGTGCAGTATAAAGTAGTCCCCCACACTAGGTGCAGTATACAGTAGTCCCCCACATTAGGTGCAGTATAAAGTAGTCTCACACATTAGGTGCAGTATACAGTAGTCCCCCACATTAGGTGCAGTATACAGTAGTCCCACACATTAGGTGCAGTATACAGTAGTTCCCACATTAGGTGCAGTATACAGTAGTCCCCCACATTAGGTGCAGAATAAAGTAGTTCCCCACATTAGGTGCAGTATACAGTAGTCCCCCACATTAGGTGCAGTATAAAGTAGTCTCACACATTAGGTGCAGTATACAGTAGTCCCTCACATTAGGTGTAGTATAAAGTAGTCCCCCACATTAGGTGCAGTATACAGTAGTTCCCACATTAAGTGCAGTATACAGTAGTCCCCCACATTAGGTGCAGTATAAAGTAGTTCCCCACATTAGGTGCAGTATACAGTAGTCCCCCACATTAGGTGCAGTATACAGTAGTCCCCCACATTAGGTGCAGTATAAAGTAGTTCCCCACATTAGGTGCAGTATACAGTAGTCCCCCACATTAGGTGCAGTATACAGTAGTCCCACACATTAGGTCCACTATACAGTAGTCCCCCAAATTAGGTGCAGTATACAGTAGTCCCACACATTAGGTGCAGTATACAGTAGTCCCATACATTAGGAGCAGTATACAGTAGTCCCCCCACATAAGTTGCAGTATACAGTAGTCCCCCCACATTAGGTGCAGTATAAAGTAGTTCCCCACATTAGGTGCAGTATACAGTAGTCCCCCACATTAGGTGCAGTATACAGTAGTTACCCCACATTAGGTGCAGTATACAGTAGTTCCCCACATTAGGTGCAGTATACAGTTCCCCCACACTAGGTGCAGTATACAGTAGTCCCCCACATTAGGTGCAGTATAAAGTAGTTCCCCACATTAGGTGCAGTATAAAGTAGTTCCCCACCTTAGGTGCAGTATACATTTCCCCCACATTAGGTGCAGTATACATTTCCCCCCACATTAGGTGCAGTATACAGTTCCCCCACATTAGGTGCAGTATACAGTTCCCCCACATTAGGTGCAGTATACATTTCCCCCACATTAGGTGCAGTATAAAGTAGTCCCCCACATTAGGTGCAGTATAAAGTAGTTCCCCACCTTAGGTGCAGTATACAGTTCCCCCACATTAGGTGCAGTATACATTTCCCCCACATTAGGTGCAGTATACATTTCCCCCACATTAGGTGCAGAATACAATTCCCCCCAGATTAGGTGCAGTATACAGTTCCCCCAGATTAGGTGCAGTATAAAGTAGTCCCCCACATTAGGTGCAGTATACAGTTTCCCCACATTAGGTGCAGTATACAGTTCCCCCACATTAGGTGCAGTACAGTTCCCCCACAGACATACAGCATTCAGCCATATACAGTGTATGGCTGGAGGCTGTATGCCTGTTTACTGCCCCACTTCAGTGTTCCGACCACCGCTCCGGGGTCATGATCTACTGCTAGAGCGGCGGTCGGAACACTGAAGATGACCGCAGGTCACTTACCATACCCGCGCGTCCTCCTCACTGCTCTGCTCCGCTGTACTGTTGCTATGGGCGCACGCACGGGATGTCAGTGACGTCACTGTGTGCGCTTCCTACCAGCAGCCCCTGCATCTTTTAAGTTATCTCAGGGCCGCTATGAGGTAAACGGGGCATCCTTGTGTCCTGAAAAGATTTTTCGGGACACAGGGATGTCCCGAATGTGACGGGGGCCCCCTGCGGGCACGGGGCCCTGAGCTGGTCACTGTTTTAAAGTGGCCACGGCCGGGCTGCTAATCTTTAACAAGCAGCAAACGCTGCGGCCACTTTAAAACAGTTGCCCCCCTTACTGAGCAGCCGGCAGGGGGCCCCCTGGAGGATGGGGGCCCTAGGCAATTGCCTGGTTTGCCCCGCCCTAACGCCGGCCCTGAAGGTGCCCCAAATGTATGAGCAGTGGTCTCCAATCTGTGCTCTTCCAGATGTTGCAAAACTACAACTCCCAGCATGCCTGGACTGCCCAGGCATGCTGGGAGTTGTAGTTTGGCAACGTCTGAAGGGCCAGATGTTACAGAACCACAACTCCCAGCATGTCTGGACTGTCTGGGCATGCTGGGAGTTGTAGTTTTGCCGCCCCCCCCCCCCATGTGAATGTACAGTTTACAGGGTACATTCACATGGTCGGGGGTGTCCTTGCTGTAAACCCCCGCCCTTGTTATGTGCCTTGAGGGGTGTAGATTTCAAAATGGTATGCCATGTGGGGTTTTCTGCTGTTCTGGCACCATAAGGGCTTCCTAAATGTGACATGCCCCCCAAAATCCATTTCAGCAAAATTCACTCTCCAAAATCCCATTGTTGCTCCTTCCCTTCTGAGCCCTCTACTGCGCCCGCCGAACACTTTACATACACATATGAGGTATTTCCTTACTCGAGAGAAATTGGGTTACACATTTGGGGGGATTCCTCTCCTTTTACCCCTTGTTAAAATTCAAAAACTGGGTCTACAAGAACATGTTAGTGTAAAAAATTTGAGATTTTGAATTTTCTCCTTCACTTTGCTGCTATTCCTGTGAAACACCTAAAGGGTTAACAAACTTACTGAATCTCATTTTGAATACTTTGAGGGGTGTAGTTTTTATAATGGGGTTCTTTGTGGGGTATTTCTAATATGAAGGCCCTTCAAATCCCCTTCAAACCTGAACTGGTCTCTGAAAAATTCAGATTTTGAAAATTTTGTGAAAAATTGGAAAATTGCTGCTGAACTCTGAAGCCCTCTGGTGTCTTCCGAAAGTAAAAACATCTCAACTTTATGATGGAAACATAATATATTGTATAAAATATAATAATATAAAGATATCCCCTGTATGATCCCAACATAAAGTAGACATATTGTATATGTGAATCAATATATCATTTATTTGGAATGTCTATTTTCCTTACAAGCTTCAAAGTTAGTAAAATGCAAACTTTTCAAATTTTTCATAACATTTTGGAATTTTTCACCAAGAAATGATGCAAGTATGGCCAAAAATATACCTCCTATCAAATACGCCGTTTCGCTACCCGCTTCGTCAGGGAGTAGCGAAACGGCGTAGGGGTTGTGTGTGATTTCTGATGTGAGTATAACGTGGTGACTCTGGATGCACTGTGGCAGCGTGTTTATCCTCTTTTCCCTTCCGAGGGCTGGTGTATTATCCTAGTGCAGTGATGTTGTTGTTGATGCACTTGTTAATTTTTTCAGGTCTCATATCAACACACCTTTTTCTCTAGGTTTCTCAGGCTCCCACAGTGCACCAATAGATCACCTGTACACGTTTTCTCTCTCTTCTCTTATTATCATTTATTTTTTGTTTGCCTTTTCTATGTGTGCCTTATGTCGCAGTGCTGTTCTGCAGTATATGTTTAACTGGTAATGGCAAACCTTTAAGAGAATAGTCTTTATTAGATCATTACACATTTTTCTGGCTATTGCTGATTCTCAATATTTATGTTTTTTATTTTATTATTATCTATGTTTAATAAAGCTTGTTATTTTATTTATATTTTCACGTCTGGTGCATTTATTTGATAGGAGGTATACTAAAGTGTTTTTGCACCAAACGCAATTTACTTTTCGAGTTGAAAAGCAACTTTGGTCACATATCTTTGGTTAAGTATGGCCAAAAATGTAACACTAGGATAAAGTAGAATTTGTCACGAAAAAACAATCTCGGAATAAAATTCATAAGTACAAGCATCTCAGAGTTATTAACGCTTAAAGTGACAGTGATCAAATGTGCAAAAAATGCTCTGGTCCTTAAGGGGTTAAGAATTATGAAATATGGTCAAAATATTAAGTATGAAAAATTATCAAAATGTATCATTAGGCAGGTAGTACCCCCAAATTAGACCCCCCATTAAACAGGTAATACCCCCAAATTAGACCCCTCCCCCAGCAGACAGATAGTACCCCCAAATTAGACCCCGCCAGTAGACAGGTCGTACCCCCAAATTAGACACCGCCCCAGTAGACAGGTAGTACCCCCTGATAATCCCCCCCCCCAGTAGGCAGGCAGTACCCCCAAATTAGACCCCCCCAGTAGACAGGTGGTACCAACAGATTATCCCTCCCGCCCCCCCCAGTAGGCAGGTAGTATCCCCAGATTAGACCCCCCCAGTAGACAGGTAGTACCCCCAGATTATCCCCCCCCCAGTAGGCAGGCAGTACCCCCAGATTAGACCCCCCCCAGTAGTCAGGTAGTACCCCCAGATTATCCCCCCCCCCAGTAGGCAGGCAGTACCCCCAGATTAGACCCCCCCCAGTACTCAGGTAGTACCCCCAGATTATCCCCCCCCCAGTAGGCCGGCAGTACCCCCAGATTAGACCCCCCCCCCAGTAGTCAGGTAGTACCTTCAGATTATCCCTCCCAGTAGGCAGGCAGTACCCCCAGATTAGACCCCCCCCAGTAGTCAGGTAGTACCCCCAAATTAGACCCCCCCAGTAGACAGGTGGTACCACCAGATTATCCCCCCCGCCCCCCCCAGTAGGCAGGTAGTATCCCCAGATTAGACCCCCCAGTAGACAGGTAGAACCCCAGATTATCCCCCCTCAGTAGGTAGGTAGTACCCCCAGATTATCCCCCCTCAGTAGGTAGGTAGTATCCCCAGATTAGCCCCCCTCAGTAGGTAGGTAGTACCCCCAGATTATCCCCCCCCCAGTAGGCCGGCAGTACCCCCAGATTAGACCCCCCCAGTAGACAGGTGGTACCACCAGATTATCCCCCCCGCCCCCCCCAGTAGGCAGGTAGTATCCCCAGATTAGACCCCCCAGTAGACAGGTAGAACCCCAGATTATCCCCCCTCAGTAGGTAGGTAGTACCCCCAGATTATCCCCCCTCAGTAGGTAGGTAGTATCCCCAGATTAGCCCCCCTCAGTAGGTAGGTAGTACCCCCAGATTATCCCCCCCACTAGGCAGGCAGTACCCCCAGATTAGACCCCCCCAGTAGTCAGGTAGTACCCCCAAATTAGACCCCCCCAGTAGACAGGTGGTACCACCAGATTATCCCTCCCGCCCCCCCAGTAGGCAGGTAGTATCCCCAGATTAGACCCCCCAGTAGACAGGTAGAACCCCAGATTATCCCCCCTCAGTAGGTAGGTAGTACCCCCAGATTATCCCCCCTCAGTAGGTAGGTAGTATCCCCAGATTAGCCCCCCTCAGTAGGTAGGTAGTACCCCCAGATTATCCCCCCCAGTAGGCAGGCAGTACCCCCAGATTAGACCCCCCCAGTAGTCAGGTAGTACCCCCAAATTAGACCCCCCCAGTAGACAGGTGGTACCACCAGATTATCCCTCCCGCCCCCCCAGTAGGCAGGTAGTATCCCCAGATTAGACCCCCAGCAGACAGGTAGTACCCCCAGATTATCCCCCCTCAGTAGGTAGGTAGTACCCCCAGATTAGCCCCCACTCTGTAGGCTGACTCGGTCGCTCGGTCACGTCACACTCTCAGAATACCTAGGGCCGGCGTCAGAACGTAGGCCCTTGAGTTCTGGGAGCGTGAAGTGACCGAGCGTCATTACGCGCGTAGCTGTGCTTGCTCTTATCCAGCCTGGCCCACAAGGTAAGCGGCTGAAATGGGACATTTCCTTGTTTGCCAAATAGGCCAGTCCGGCCCGTGTTACTGTACAGGGCAGGAGGACGGCCCAGCCTGCGGCCCTGACAGGTATTATAAAGATATGCAGGTTCATGAACTATTTCTCCCGTTACTATCTTCCGTCACAAAATAACGGCCATTATTAACCCCTTAAGGACCACAGGTTTTTACGTTTTTGCACTTTCATTTTTTCCTCCTCAACTTTTAAAAACCATAACCCTTTCAATTTTGCACCTAAAAATCCATATGATGGCATTTTGCGCCACTAATTCTACTTCGCAGTGACATCAGTCATTTTACCCAAAAATCTACGGCGAAACGGAAAAAAAAATCATTGTGCAACGAAATTGAAGAAAAAACGCAATTTTGTAACTTTTGGGGCTTCCGTTTCTACGCAGTAAAATTTTTCGGTAAAAATGACACCTTATCTTTATTTTGTAGGTCCATATGATTAAAATGATATCCTACTTATATAGGTTTGATTTTGTCGTACTTCTGTAAAAAATCATAACTACATGCAAACAAATTTATACGTTTAAAATTGTCATCTTCTGACCCCTATAACTTTTTTATTTTTTCGCATATGGGGCGGTATGAGGGCTCATTTTTTGCACCGTGATCTGAAGATTTTAGAGGTACCATATTTGTATTGATCGGACTTTTTGATCGCTTTTTATTCATTTTTTCATGATATAAAAAGCGAGCAAAAATAAGTTATTTTGGACTTTGGAATTTTTTTACGCGTACGCCATTGACCGTATGGTTTAATTAATGCCATATTTTTATAGTTCGGACATTTACGCACGCGGCGATACCACATATGTTTATATTTATGTGGTGTTCCGGTACCGAATCCTATCCTTTACCTTTGTTTATGGTTCCCAATAGCCTTATTGTTGACAAAAAGAATAAAATGTGTGAGATAATAAAAATGTCTAGTCAGCTTGACGCTAAAGGTATATAGAGCTGTACTAATGTCTATAAAAATATGCCTCATAAAAATGTGTAGAGAGCTAAGAAAATTTCTTAGGAGCTAGCCACTACATGTCAGATAGCTGCCTAATTGTCTAGTAAGTTTTAAAATGTAAAGTAAGTTTAACAAAAGGTTTAAGGAGCTAGAAACTAAAGGTTAGATAGCTTCATAAATGTCTAGATAGCATAAATGTCTAGATAGCATAAATGTCTAGTACCGATGTCTAGATAGATTTTTATTGTCTAGTTCAGATACTAGTGAGAGTATCAGGGAATGTAAATGTGTTCAGAGTTTACTTAGGATGTATAGCAAATTTATAGATCATCCTGTTCTAGTCCTAGTCCCTCTGTCTTAGGGGACAGGCGTCGAGGTCGACTTATCTTAAGTAAGGGGGTTTGTGGTGTCCCGGTACCGCATCCTATACGGTACCTGTTTATAGGTCCCCATAGCCAGAGTCCCTAGGACGTCGGGGTCCTTTTGTATAGTCCACCCCTAGTCACCTCTCACCCCTATAGTCATTGCTCTAATCATATGCTCCTTATTTGTGGAAGTCTAACTGTATAAAATGTATATAAATAGTTAATTACCTGTGAGAAGCGTAGCAGGACCTGCTGGTCACGTGGTCAGGTAAACTCTATGGTATTTCTGCTTGAGGACCTTTGGAGGCCCTTGTGATGTAATGCACTCATTTCCTTTGTGACAGTGAGTGATAGATGGCTGGACCAATCAAAACGGCCCCGCCCCTGCCCATATAAGGGTGCAGCGGCCATTAACCTCTCTCTTGGTTCCTGGCTGTTGACGAGAAAGGATCTGCGCTGCTGTCATCAGTGGGTCTAGGCCTTAGCTTTGCGGCGACGGCTGTTCTATTCCAAATTGTGAGTGTATCAATCCCTAAACACTCTGCAAGACCATCGGACCTTATCTATCCCCTATATCTTCGCAATATACCCTGAATTCAGAGACTATTATCTAAAGTCAGGGTCCACCACATCTGTCAGTCATTGAAGTATATAGAGACTGTTTGATTGAGACTGTTACTACTCTGTGGATGTACTGCAAGCCGTTGAGTAAAGTTTATGCAAGTTCAAATTCAACTACCTTGTGGACCTTCAGTCTTTAATCTGATGCACCTATCGTTACTGGGAAGGGCAGCGATAGGCCGGAGAGTCATGTCAGCATACTAGCCCTCAGCCTGGCGTCACGAACCATAGGGTTAACATTAACCCCTGATATACCAAAGTAAATCTCTGACTGTACTACCCCTACCCCTGAGGCCTACCATAAAGCCTTTTTGGCGTTGCACGAACAGGATACGGGTGTGTGCCTACTACAGTCGCCACTAGTGAAAGTGTACTCCCTCCCAGAAAAGGAACTTTATTCATGTACTGTGATCTATACTCCGGAGTAAGGGGTTGCGCGCACGGTGCTGTGTGGAGGAAGTGCGCAGGTAAAGTAAGAGGGGGGGGGGCGAACAGCACAGCAGAGTTACAAGCTGTGAAAAGAAGAACTGAAGTTAGCACGGGGCCCTCCTGCGCACGTGAGCTAGAGACCCCGCCCAATGAAGCTCTCGGTGCCACGGCGGCCATTTTGTTGGAGTCTAGTGCCGAAAACCAACAAAGAGAGGCAGATCAGCAAGGAAAAAGGCGCAGAGTGCGACAGCAAGTTAGAAGCTGTAAAGAGCCGGAACAGGGCCGGACTCTGAGACACCAGATTGTTGAACTGAAATCTTATATAGAATCACTCCAGTTGCCGATCAACGCCCTCAAATTTCAATTAAAAGCTGTTGAGTTTCAAGTCACCGCTCTCAAATTTGAAATCTACAGTCTCAAGTTCCGGATTAAAGAACAGCTGCGTATCTCCTCGGGACTTAAAGGACAACTATAGTGGTCAAAAATCCCTGCCCAAATGTTCCCCAAACAAAAGTTATACAATTCAGTCAATTAGTTCTATTTACCTATATGCAGCCGTTTCTGAGATATTAGAGTTGCCAGCATAGCCCAGTAGTCCTGCGTCCGTCCCCTATTCATTACATTGCAGCCGCCATCTTGGGGACGGAGATCTCTTCCTCCCAGCAGTGTTTGTGCTCCCCCTAGCCTCTGTCAGCTCCTCCCTGCTTATGCATATGCATGAGCGGGTGCTTTCTGAGGCAGCCATAGGCTCATCCTCAGAAACGCCCCTATCTGTAAGATTCAAGCAGGGGGAGAATGAGGACGTCCACAGCTCCTCCCCCCTCCCCTGCTCTGTCTACATAGGACCTCACTTATCACCGGGAGGATTCAAGTTTTCATGGGGGAAAACACAGAGCAAACCACAGAGCAGGGAGGGGAGGACGTGTGTGTGAAGGAGACATATTACACTGCACGGGCTGGTGGTGTATACAGGGAATAAATATCATACTGGAGATGATTCTGTGTGTGAGAGGGGGACTACTGAATGACACATGCTGGGAGTTGTAGTCCCTGTTATGTGTATGTGTGTATGCCAGTGTTTCCCAACCAGGGAATGCTGGGAGTAGTAGTTTTGCAACATCTGGAGGCACCCTGGTTGGGAAACACTGGTGTATGAACTACAACTCCCAGGAGACTACAGAGATACAATAGAGGTGTTGGTGAACTACAACTCCCAGGAGACTACAGAGATACAATAGAGGTGTTGGTGAACTACAACCCCCAGGAAACTACAGAGATAAAATAGAGGTGTTGGTGAACTACAACTCCCAGGAGACTACTGAGATACAATAGAGGTGTTGATGAACTACAACTCCCAGGAGACTACAGAGATACAATAGAGGTGTTGGTGAACTACAACCCCCAGGAAACTACAGAGATAAAATAGAGGTGTTGGTGAACTACAACTCCCAGGAGACTACAGAGATACAATAGAGGTGTTGATGAACTACAACTCCCAGGAGACTACAGAGATACAATATAGGTGTTGGTGAACTACAACTCCCAGGAGACTACTGAGATACAATAGAGGTGTTGGTGAACTACAACCCCCCAGGAAACTACAGCGATACAGTAGAGGTGTTGGTGAACTACAAATCCCAGGAGACTACTGAGATACAATAGAGGTGTTGGTGAACTACAACTCCCAGGAGACTCCTGATACAATAGAGGTGTTGGTGAACTACAACACCCAGGAGACTACTGAGATACAATAGAGGTGTTGGTGAACTACAAATCCCAGGTGACTACTGAGATACAATAGAGGTGTTGGTGAACTACAACTCCCAGGAGACTACAGAGATACAATATAGGTGTTGGTGAACTACAACTCCCAGGAGACTCCTGATACAATAGAGGTGTTGGTGAACTACAACACCCAGGAGACTACAGAGATACAATAGAGGTGTTGGTGAACTACAACCCCCAGGAGACTACAGAGATACAATAGATGTGTTGGTGAACTACAAATCCCAGGAGACTTCTGAGATACAATATAGGTGTTGGTGAACTACAACCCCCAGGAGACTACTGATACAATAGAGGTGTTGGTGAACTACAACTCCCAGGAGACTACTGAGATACAATAGAGGTGTTGGTGAACTACAACACCCAGGAGACTACTTGTGTGATTGAGTGTATACAGGAGAGCCGAGTGTGATTGTGTGTATACAGCAGAGCCGAGTGTGTGATTGTGTGTATACAGAAGAGCCTCTGCTCTGCTGTATACACTTGATTACACACTCAGCTCTGCTGTATACACACGAGCACACACTCGGCTCTGCTGTATACACACAATCACACTCGGCTCTCCTGTATACACTCGATCACACACTCAGCTCTGCTGTATACACACGATCACACTCTCGGCCCTGCTGTATGCACACAATCACACACTCGGCTCTGCTGTATACATATGATCACACACTCGGCTCTGCTTTATACACTCGATCACACACTGAGCTCTGCTGTATACATATGATCACACACTCGACTCTGCTGTAAACACTTGATCACACACCCAGCTCTGCTGTATACACTGGATCACACATGCTGAGATTTGTAGTCTTGCAACAGCTGGAGGCACCGCTGCAAATCCAAGCATGCATGAACAGCAGAAAGCTGACAGGGCTTGCTGGGATGTGTAGTCTTGCAACAGCTGGAGTCACCTCTGCAACTCCAAGCATGCGCATACAGCAGAAAGCTGTCAAGGCATGCTAGAATGTGTAGTCTTGCAACAGCTGGAGTCACCTCTGCAACTCCAAGCATGCAAATACAGCAGAAAGCTGTCAGGGCATGCTGTGATGTGTAGTCTTGCAACAGCTGGAGGCACCACTGCAACTCCAAGCATGCACGAACAGCAGAAAGCTGTCAGGGCATGCTGGGATGTGTAGTCTTGCAACAGCTGGAGGCACCACTGGAACTCCAAGCATGCAGACAGGGCATGCTGGAATTTGTAGTCTTGCAGCAGCTGGAGGCACCACTGGAATTCCCAACATGCTCGAACAGCATAAAAAATAACTGGGCATGCTTGGAGTTGTAGTTGTGAAAAAGATGGAGGGACCCCTATCAGGACAGTTTTATAGACAAACAATTATGTTTTTTTTACCATTTTTACTTTCACTATCCACTCTCCAGTGCTGACACTGCTGATTCTAGCTATGCAGACTGTCTGTCTACAGTGAGCATGGAGGCAGCCTGCTTCATCACTGGACAGGAGCCAGCATGGGGAGGGGGAGATGAGCAGAAAGGGAGGGTGTATGCATAGGGGAGGGAGATGTGGGCGTTACAATATAATAATTAGCTCGGGTAGATAGAACAGGGGGAGGGCAGCAGCTTACAGGAAGTAAGCACAAGGCATGATGGGAGATGTAGTTTTACTTTCACTTCTCCTCAGTAATTCGTGTGCTGATAACGGGAGAACGTCTGGGCCAATTTTGACAGGGGAGACATCGTTGGAAAGGTCTTTCAAAGACCTATTAACCCCTTAAGGACCCAGCCCAAATATACCTTAAGGACCCGGCCATTTTTTGAACATCTGACCACTGTCACTTTAAGCATTAATAACTCTGGGATGCTTTTACCTTTCATTCTGATTCCGAGATTGTTTTTTCATGACATATTCTACTTTATGTTAGTGGTAAAATTTTGTCGATACTTGCATCATTTCTTGGTGAAAAATTCCAAAATTTGATGAAAAAATTGAAAATTTTGCATTTTTTTTACTTTGAAGCTCACTGCTTGTAAGGAAAATGGATATTCCAAATAAATTATACATTGGTTCACATATACAATATGTCTACTTTATGTTTGCATCATAAAATTGACGTGTTTTTACTTTTGGAAGACATCAGAGGGCTTCAAAGTTCAGCAGCAATTTTCCAATTTTTCACAAAATTTTCAAAATCTGAATTTTTCAGGGACCAGTTCAGTTTTGAAGTGGATTTGAAGGGCCTTCATATTAGAAATACCCCACAAATGACCCCATTATAAAAACTGCACCCCTCAAAGTATTCAAAATGACATTCAGCAAGTGTGTTAACCCTTTAGGTGTTTCACAGGAATGGCAGCAAAGTGAAGGAGAAAATTCAAAATCTTCATTTTTTACACTCGCATGTTCTTGTAGACCCAGTTTTTGAATTTTTACAAGGGGTAATAGATGAAAAATCCCCCCAATATTTGTAACCCAATTTCTCTCGAGTAAGGAAATACCTCATATGTGTATGTCAAGTGTTCGGCGGGTGCACTAGAGGGCTCAGAAGGGAAGGAGCGACAATAGGATTTTGGAGAGGGAATTTTGCTGAAATGGTTTTTGGGGGGCATGTCACATTTAGGAAGCCCCTATGGTGCCAGAACAGCAGAAAACCCCAACATGGCATACCATTTTGGAAACTAGACCCCTCAAGGCACGTAACAAGGGGTCCAGTGAGCCTTAACATCCCACAGGTGTTTGACGACTTTTCGTTAAAGTCGGATGTGTAAATGAAAAAAAAAAAATTTTTCACTAAAGTGCAGTTTTCCCCCCAAATTTACCATTTTTACAAAGGGTAATGGGAGAAAATGCCCCCCCAAATTTGCAACCCCATCTCTTCTGAGTATGGAAATACCCCATGTTAGGATGTAAAATGCTTTGCGGGCAAACTACAATGCTCAGAAGAGAAGGAGTCACATTTGGCTTTTTGAAAGCAACTTTTGCTGAAATGTTTTTTTGGGGGCATGTCGCATTTAGGAAGCCCCTGTGGTGCCAGAACAGCAAAAAATACCCACATGGCATACTATTTTGGAAACTACACCCCTCAAGGAACGTAACAAGGGGTCCGGTGAGCCTTAACACTCCACAGGTGTTTGACGACTTTTCGTTAAATTTGGATGTGTAAATGAAAAATTTTTTTTTTTTTACTAAAATGCATAAAGGGGTAATAGGAGAAAATGACCCCCAAAATGTGTAACCCCATTTCTTCTGAGTATGGAAATACCCCATGTTAGGAGGACGTAAAATGCTCTGCTGGCGAACTACAATGCTCAGAAGAGGAGGAGCGCCATTGAGCTTTTGGAAAGAGAATTAGTTTGGAATGGTAGTCAGGGGCCATATGTGTTTACAAAGCCCCCCGTGGTGCCAGAACAGTGGAACCCCCCACATGTGACCCCATTTTGGAAACTACACCCCTCACAGAATTTAATAAGGGGTGCAGTGAGTATTTACACCCCACAGAACTTTGGAACAGTGGGCTGTGCAAATGAAAAAGTTTATTTTTCATTTTTACGGACCACTGTTCCAAAAATCTGTCAGACATCTGTGGGGGTGTAGTTTCCAAAATGGGGTCACATGTGTCGGGGGTCCATTGTTCTGGCACTATGGGGGCTTTGTAAACACATGTGGCCTTCAATGCCGGACAAATTTTCTCTACAAAATCCCAATGGCGCTCCTTCTCTTCTGAGCATTGTAGTTTGCCCGCAGAGCACTTTAAATTCACATATGGGGTATGTTCTTACTCAGAAGAGATGGGTTTACAAATTTGGGGGGCTTTTTTCCTATTTCCCGATGTGAAAATGAAAAATTTAGGGTAACACCAGCATTTTAATGAAAAAATATAATTTTTTTCATTTTCCCATCCAACTTTAATGGAAATTCGTCAAACACCTGTGGGGTGTTCAGGCTCACTATACCCCTTGTCACGTTCGGTGAGGGGTGTAGTTTCCAAAATGGGGTCACATGTGGGTATTATTTTTTTTTGCGTTTGTCAGAACCGCTGTAAAATCAGCCACCCCTGTGCAAATCACCAATTTAGGCCTCAAATGTACATGGTGCACTCTCACTCCTGAGCCTTGTTGTGTGCCCGCAGAGCATTTTACGCCCACATCTGGGGTATTTCTGTACTCAGGAGAAATTGCTTTACAAATTTTGGGGGTCTTTTTTTCCTTTTACCGCTTGTGGAAATAAAAAGTATGGGGCAACACCAGCCTGTTAGTGTAAAAAAATAAAAAAAATTTACACTAACAGGCTGGTGTAGCCCCCAACTTTTCCTTTTCACAAGCGGTAAAAGGAAAAAAAGCCCCCCAAAATTTGTAGTGTAATTTCTCCCGAGTACGGAGATACCCCATATGTGGCCCTAAACTGTTTCCTTGAAATACGACAGGGCTCCGAAGTAAGAGAGCACCATGCGCATTTGAGGACTAAACAAGAATTGCATAGGGGTGGACATAGGGGTATTCTACGCCAGTGATTCCCAAACAGGGTGCCTCCAGCTGTTGCTAAACTCCCAGCATGCCTGGACAGTCAGTGGCTGTCCAGAAATGCTGGGAGTTGTTGTTTTGCAACAGCTGGAGGCTCCGTTTTGGAAACCCTGCCGTACAAGACGTTTTAAATTGTTTATTGGAGGGGGGACAGTGTAAGGGGTGTATATGTAGTTTTTACCCTTTATTAGGTGTTAGTGTAGTGTAGTGTTTTTAGGGTACATTCACACTGGCGGGTTACGGTGAATTTCCCGCTAGGAGTTTGCACTGCAGCTAAAAATTTGCCGCAGCACAAACTTGAAGCAGGAAATTTACTGTAAACCCGCCTATGTGAATGTACCCTGTACGTTCACATGGGGGGGGCAAACCTCCAGCTGTTTCAAAACTACAACTCCCAGCATGTACTGACAGACCGTGCATGCTGGGAGTTGTAGTTTTGCAACAGCTGGAGGCACACTGGTTGGAAAACCTTCAGTTAGGTTCTGTTACCTAACTCAATATTTTCCAACCAGTGTGCCTCCAGCTGTTGCAAAACTACAACTCCCAGCATGTACTAATCACCGGAGGGCATGCTGGGAGATGTAGTTATGCAATAGCTGGAGGTACCCAACTACAACTCCCAGCATGCCGAGACAGCTGTTTGCTTTCTGGGCATGCTGGGAATTGCAGTTTTGCAACATCTGGAGAGCTACAGTTTTTAGACCACTGCACAGTGATCTCCAAACTGTGGACCTCCAGATGTTGCAAAACTACAACTCCCAGCATGTCCAGACAACAAACAGCTATGTGGGCATGCTAGGAGTTGTAGTTTTGCAACATCTGGAGGGATATAGTTTAGAGACCACTGTATAGTGGTCTCAAACTGCAGCCCTCCAGCTGTTGCAAAACTACATATTCCAGCATGCCCAAACAGCTGTCTGGGCATGCTGGGAGATGTAGTTTTGCAACATCTGGAGGGCTACAGTTAGAGACCACGGTCTCAGACTGTAGCCCTTCAGATCTACTTACCGGCTTCCGTAGGATCCCGGGAGCCGTCCTCTTCTGACGCACGTCACGCTGCCGATCCCCGTCGCAGCAGCCTCCGGACGGGTAAGTGGACGTCGGCGCCCGGTCCCCTTCGGTTCCCCGTTCTGCCCCGCCTATTGTGGGAGGGCAGGACGGGGAAAACGAACGTTAACCCCCCCGCCCCCGGTCTGCTATTGGTCGTCGCCTCTGACGATCAATAGCAGACCAATAGCAGGGATAGGAGGGGTGGCAACCCTGCCACCTCACTCCTATGCCTACAGGGGGATCTTGGGTGTCTTAGACAACCGCGATCCCCCTTCTATTCCGGGTCACCGGGTCACAATAGACCCGTATGACCCGGAATCGGCACAAATCGTGAAAAAGTGTGAATTCACTTGCGATTTGCGCCGATCGCCGATGTGGGGGGGGGTCTGATGACCCCCCTGGGCATTTGCACGGGGTGCCTGCTGATTAATATCAGCAGTCACCCCGGCCCGGTCCCCGCCCGGCGCGCGGCGGGGACCGAAATTCCCACGGGCGTATGGATACGCCCTGGGTCCTTAAGTACCAGGACGTCAAGGCGTATCCATACGCCCTAGGTCCTTAAGTGGTTAAAGGAGGTATAAAAAAGTTTTTTTGCCCAGCACTGCAGATGTCCTTTAAGAATTCAAGATCTATTTAAAGGGCCAGCGTACCAAACACAAAAATGTCAGAACCTGCAGCACTACAGTCCCCATCTGAACAACAAGGGAGCGATGCTCCAGTGGCCCCATCAATGGGGTCTCCACCCCAAATCAGAAGGGTGTTGCCGCCTTCACCAATACCGTCTACCTCACAAAGACATGCTCTACCTGCGATTCCAGCAAGACCTCCATCACCGGTAGAGCAGGACCCAGCCAGTCCACCTCCAGTCTTTCCCCATGTGTTGGGAGCCCCTGTTGCTGCACCTGTCTTCTTGGGGAATCCTGTGCTTCCCACCTATAGTGGTGACCCTTTTACGTTGAGAGACTTTAAAGAAAAGTTTTACAGCCTATTTGGATTTTATGCATTACCCCCGCACCAACAGATACAACTGCTTCTGGGACAGCTCCGCCTTGGAAGAACTTCGCATCTGGCCGGCGGCTGATAAAGCCACAGTGGGACAGATTTTTGAGGGACTTTCTCAAGTGTTTGAATCTCATTCTCCCTCAGAGGTATGCCTCAGACTAGATGAACGACGTCAGAAGCCGGGTGAAACTCTCAGAGCATATGCAGTAGCTTTACAGAGCGCATTAGAGGCGGTACAGAAGTGTGACGGCATCACGCCCGATCAGGGCAACCAGGTACTGATGGACCGTTTTATAGAAGGGGCACTGAACAAATGGGACAAGTCCCAACTAAGGATGCTGGCCGTGCAAAATCCCGACATGGCTTTCCCAGCCTTTAAGAGACTAGCAGTTAAAGTGATAGAATCAGGACCTCAGACAGAGGAGGCTAGTGTTCCCGTTACAGAATTTCCGGGGCCCTCGCCCCAGCCATCTGTCCCTTCTCAGCCTACCCTGCCAACAGCTTCTTCTAGCCCTTGGACAGCTGACCTACAAGACATCAAACAGGACATTGAGCAGTTACCCAAGGCCTTTAAAGAAATGGCTGTGCGGCCGAGTCCTTCCAGATCTGCCATGCCACCACCTAAGAAAGCTGACCCCCGCCCTGCTGAACCACCTAATACACCTCCCGTGAGACCGCCCAGGAGTCAGAGACCTGTCTGCAGTCATTGTAACAAGAATGGACACTGGAGGAGCCAATGTTGGGCTTTAAAAGGGTGTCCCCTGGGGTCGAGGACCGCACCCCAGGAGTAGCAGCTGAAGGTCCAGAATCAACCAATGACAAGAAGGGACTGTCTATGTATGTAGCTTCTTGTCCTTATGTTCAGGTGAAAGTTGAAGGTACCCGGTTACAAGCTCTGATAGATACGGGGTCTCAGGGGACCACTATTCCGCAGGGGGTTTTCTATAAGTATTGGGGCCCAGAAAGGTTGTGTGAACCCCAGGAAGCAGAGTTTAGAGTAATTGCAGGGAACGGGAAACCAGTACCCAGGCATGGCTACTGGGAGCCCACAGTGCAAGTGGGAAAGCATGTCCTAGAAAGGCAGGGTGTGGTTGTCACCAATGTTAGGGATGAGGGAGCAGCTGATTTCATCTTGGGTATGAATATTATGAGGCACTGTTTTGATGATATTGTCTGTGCATTGCATGCATCTCTCCCTCACTTGTCACCCCCAGGCCGGCGAGCTGCCCAGCACCACCTCAAAACCCTTCAAGC
Source organism: Hyla sarda (assembly GCF_029499605.1). Classification (NCBI taxonomy): domain Eukaryota; kingdom Metazoa; phylum Chordata; class Amphibia; order Anura; family Hylidae; genus Hyla; species Hyla sarda. Next base: position 139,483,757 of record NC_079197.1, on the reverse strand, counting down.
AGAGCAGAAGTTCGTGAATCATCAAGGTGAAATTTGTTGAGTAAGGATTCAAGATATACGAGCCGTTAGTCTACAGCCACAAGCGGAAACAGTTATTTGGTGTCGAGCCCGACCCGGGGTGAAGAATCAAGATTATCAGGTACTCTTGGAACCTGTCCTCTTGGAAGATTGCCCCTTGGTGCGCGCTGCTAGAAGTCTGGTCACAGTACGTAATGGGAAAGTTCCGGTGAGACTTATTAATCTCTATCAAGTTGCCGTCCGATTACCCAAGTATACCCCGGTGGCTACCCTGCATCATTTAGAAGTCAGAGATGTGGTCTCGAAGTCACAAGTGGCTCAACGAGGGCCTGCCCAAAACCCAGCAGAACCATGGTGGAGCCAGCTACAAATAGGAGGCGAAGATACCCCCAAGGAACAGGTGGAAGGAGTCATCCAAGTAGCTAAGAAATATCAGGAAGCCTTCAGCAAGTTTCCCACAGACTTTGGCAGAACCACCATGATCAAACATAGGATCCTCACCGGGGATAGCCCACCCATTAAGGAGAGGCATCGCCCTGTGGCTCCGGGGATGTATCAGACCATTAAGAAGATGCTCGTGGAGATGAAAGAGGCCGATGTCATCCAAGAAAGCCAGAGTCCTCGGGCTGCACCTTTGGTCCTGGTGAAGAAAAAAGATGGGACTATCTGCTTTTGTGTAGATTACCGGAAGCTGAACGGCATAACTCATAAGGATGCTTATCCTCTTCCTTGTATTGAAGAATCATTGACTGCATTGGGGTCTGCCGCCTACTTTTCCACACTGGATCTGACGAGCGGTTACTGGCAGGTGCCAATGGCGGAAGAAGATAGAGAGAAGACCGCATTTGTGACCCCTATGGGACTCTTCGAGTTCAAAAGTATTCCCTTTGGGCTGTGCAACGCACCGGCCACTTTCCAACACTTGATGGAAAGATGTTTGGGACATCTTAACTTCCAGAGTGTTCAGTTGTATTTAGATGACGTCATTGTCTATTCCAGGACCTATCAGGAGCACCTGGATCACCTGAAAGAAGTTTTCCAAGTCCTTATCCAACACGGACTCAAGGTTAAACCTTCCAAATATGACTTTAAACCATAAAATGTATATCATAATAATATAAAATATAAGTATGTGGATACAAATGGAAGGATAAGGAAGTGAAAATAAATAAATGGATAATGTGAGGGCAGGGAGTGGAACTGGAATAAAAACAAGATGAAATGCAGGATACAAAAATACACCATAAAAATGAATATCACATAAAGATGAATTATTTATTGGATGAGGCTCGACCCCAGGAGACGTCGCCGAGTCGATATGCGACCAGTCGGCGACGGGTCGTGAGGAGGAACCCAATTTCAAGTATTACAAGAATCCGAAAATCTCCAGCTCAGCATTGAGTCCCTTAGGGATCAATGTGTCGAACTCAAAGATCTTGCGGGATTCGGCCTTCGACATACGCGTGATGAAATCTCCGCCTCTCCAACAATTGTTTACTTTTAAGAGCGCTGTAAAGAAAAACTGGGAGGGATCCTGAGCATGATGTTCCGTGAAATGGAGTGACAACGGGTGAGTTTTGTTCCCTTTCTTTATGTTGTAAATATGCTCTGAAATACGGATTTTTAGTTGTCTTTTGGTTCGTCCAATGTATTGTTTACCACAAGTACATTGTTTTAGGTAAATGACCCCTTTGCTGTGGCAGGTTAGGCAATCTGTAATTTTGTGAGTGAATTGATTAGTTTTGATGAGATTTCTGTAATGGTTTTAGGTGATTTGGAAATTTTGCAGCCTGAACAGGATCCACATTTGTGGAACCCTTTCATCTGAAACCAGGTGGAAGATGAACTGGAAGGGGGTTGGCGGATGGTGGGGGCGACTTGTATGCCCAGATTGGGGGCCTTTGTGTATATGATGGGTGGATAGCTGTTGCTGCCATAGCTTTGCAATGATCAGCATTATTGGCGGTCGATTGCTCAAGCCTGAATCTCAGGCTTGGAGCAATCAATCGCTGAGGGGACACGCCGGAGGCAGGTAAGAGGACCTCCGCTCGTGTCCCAGCTGATCGGGACACCGCATTTTCACTGCGGTGGTCCCGATTAGCCCCGCTGAGCAGCCGGGCAGCTTTCACTTTCGGTTTAGACGCGGCGTTCAACTTTGAACGCCGCATCTAAAGGGTTAATAGCGTGTGGCACCGCGATCGCTGCCGCACACTATTAGCCCAGGGTCCCGGCATCAGATACCGACCCGACATGATGCGGGGTCACCGCGTGAACCCACGTTATATCGCGGGAGTCGGCCAAGGACGTAAATATACGTCCTTGGTCGTTAAGGGGTTAATAACAGGCTATAACGTGTTAAAACGGCTATTAGAAAAATCCCATAGACTATAATGGGATTTTTTTACGGCAGTATAGGATTTTGTAACTGACGTTCTCAGCTGATTTTCAGACGGAACTTTGTTTAAAAACGGAGAATTTTGTAGTGTGAAAGAAGCCTAACAAACACAATGATATATATAAATGAATATCAATTAGATATCATTAGTAAGAAAGCATTACAAGCTAATTAGTTAATTGACTATAGTAGAACAATACATGTGAGTAGGAAGTAACTTGTTACAATACAACAAAAGCTTCTTTGGTTAGGATATCATAGACAGACTCTATCTAGAGCAGTGATTCCCAACTGGGGTGCCGCTGGATTTTGCCGGCAATTATTTATTTTTTTTATTCACCGGCCCGGCCTGCGCGTCTGTTTATGGCGCCACAGGGGGGAAGGGAAGTATGTGTGCGCTATGCTGTGCGTGCACACACCGCATCCCCCTGCATCCCTCTCACCCTGCGACCTAGTGAGTGAGTGCCCTGGTGGTGCTCTGCCGGATTACCGTGCCGGTGTAGTGACCCATGCCCCAGCATCCCCCCCCCCCCAAAGCGCCCCAGTGAGTGAGTGCCCTGTCGGAGCCCTGAGTCGGTGCCCTGCCGGAGAGGGGAGGAAGGTGGAAGCTGCGCCTGGTTACCGTGCCAGTGTAGTGAAGAAAAATGGCTTAAGGGACTGTACCCTCTGTTACCCCTTCTTAACCCTGTCAACCCCCCTCACCTCTGTTATCCATGATGTCCACTTTGTCCACCCCTTGTCCATCCCTGTCACCCATGTCCACCCCTCCCTGTCCACCCCCCAGTCTACATCCTGTAACACATGTCTACACCCCCAGTCTACCCCGTCACCCATTTCCACCTCCTATTAACCCCTCTGTCCCTTTGTCACCCCTCTTTTATCCCCCTTGTCATCCTTGTCCATCCCCTGTCATCCCAGTTCACCCCCATATCTCCCGTGTCCACCATCCTGTCATCCATGTCCACCTTGGCCACCCGTGTCCATACCTCTGTAACATATGTTCACCCCCCCCATCCACCCCTCTGACCACCCCCCAGTCTACATCTGTCACCCATGTCCCTCCCCCTATTCACCCCTCTGTCCCTCCTGCCCACCCTCCTGTCATCCATGTACACCTAGGCCATCCCCCTATACACCCCTCTGTCACCCATGTACTCTCCTCTACACCCCTCTGTCACCCATGTACACTCCTCTACACCCCTCTGTCACCCATCTACATTCCGCTACACCCCTCAGCCTCCCATGTACACTCCTATACACCCCTTTGTCACCCATGTACACTCCTCTACATCCCACTTTGACCCATGTACACTCCTCTACACCCCTCTGCCATCCATGTACACTCCTCTACACGCCTCTGCCACCCATGTACACTCCTCTACACCCCTCTGTCACCCATGTACACTCCTCTACACCCCTCTGTCACCCATGTACACTCCTCTACACCCCTCTGTCACCCATGTACACCCCTCTACACCCCTCTGCCACCCATGTACACTCCTCTACACCCCTCTGTCACCCAGGTACACTCCTCTACACCCCTCTGTCACCCATGTACATTCCTCTACACCCCTCAGCCTCCCATGTACACTCCAATACACCCCTTTGTCACCCATGTACACTCCTCTACATCCCACTTTGACCCATGTACACTCCACTACACCCCTCTGCCATCCATGTACATTCCTCTACACCCCTCTGCCACCCTTGAACATTCCTCTACACCCCCTGCCACCCATGTACACTCCTCTATACCCCTCTGTCACCCATGTACACTCCTCTACACCCCTCTGTCACCCATGTACACTCCTCTACACCCCTCTGTCTCCCATGTACACTCCTCTACACCCTTCTGTCACCCATGTAAACTTCTCCACACCCCTCTATCACCCATGTACACTCCTCTACACCCCTCTGACACCCATATATACTCCTCTACACCCCTGTCACCCCTCTGTCACCAATGTACACTCCTATACACCCCTCTGTTTCCCATGTACACTCCTCTATACCCCTCTGTCACCCATGTACACTCCTCTATACCCCTCTGTCACCCATGTACACTCCTCTATACCCCTCTGTCACCCATGTACACTCCTCTACACACCTCTGTCACCCATGTACACTCCTCTACACCCCTCTGTCACCCATGTACACTCCTCTACACCCCTCTGTCACCCATGTACACTCCTCTACACCCCTCTGTCACCCATGTACACTCCTCTACACCCCTCTGTCACCCATGTACACTCCTCTACACCCCTCTGTCACTCAGGTACACTCCCCTACACCCCTCTGTCACCCATGTACATTCCTCTACACCCCTCAGCCTCCCATGTACACTCCTCTACACCCCTCTGTCACCCATGTACACTCCTCTACACCCCTCTGTCACCCATGTACATTACTCTACACAACTCTGTCACCCAGGTACACTCCTCTACACCCCTCTGTCACCCATCTACATTCCGCTACACCCCTCAGCCTCCCATGTACACTCCTATACACCCCTTTGTCACCCATGTACACTCCTCTACATCCCACTTTGACCCATGTACACTCCTCTACACCCCTCTGCCATCCATGTACACTCCTCTACACGCCTCTGCCACCCATGTACACTCCTCTACACCCCTCTGTCACCCATGTACACTCCTCTACACCCCTCTGTCACCCATGTACACTCCTCTACACCCCTCTGTCACCCATGTACACCCCTCTACACCCCTCTGCCACCCATGTACACTCCTCTACACCCCTCTGTCACCCAGGTACACTCCTCTACACCCCTCTGTCACCCATGTACATTCCTCTACACCCCTCAGCCTCCCATGTACACTCCTATACACCCCTTTGTCACCCATGTACACTCCTCTACATCCCACTTTGACCCATGTACACTCCCCTACACCCCTCTGCCATCCATGAACATTCCTCTACACCCCTCTGCCACCCTTGAACATTCCTCTACACCCCCTGCCACCCATGTACACTCCTCTATACCCCTCTGTCACCCATGTACACTCCTCTACACCCCTCTGTCACCCATGTACACTCCTCTACACCCCTCTGTCTCCCATGTACACTCCTCTACACCCTTCTGTCACCCATGTAAACTTCTCCACACCCCTCTGTCACCCATGTACACTCCTCTACACCCCTCTGACACCCATATATACTCCTCTACACCCCTGTCACCCCTCTGTCACCAATGTACACTCCTATACACCCCTCTGTTTCCCATGTACACTCCTCTATACCCCTCTGTGACCCATGTACACTCCTCTATACCCCTCTGTGACCCATGTACACTCCTCTATACCCCTCTGTCACCCATGTACACTCCTCTACACACCTCTGTCACCCATGTACACTCCTCTACACCCCTGTCACCCATGTACACTCCTCTACACCCCTCTGTCACCCATGTACACTCCTCTACACCCCTCTGTCACCCATGTTCACTCCTCTACACCCCTCTGCCACCCATGTACACTCCTCTACACCCCTATGTCACCCATGTACACTCCTCTGACACCCACGTACACTCCTCTACACCCCTCTGTCACCCATGTACATTCCTCTACACCCCTCAGCCTCCCATGTACACTCCTATACACCCCTTTGTCACCCATGTACACTGCTCTACACCCCTCCGTCACTCATGTACACTCCTCTACATCCCACTTTGACCCATGTACACTCCTCTACACCCCTCTGCCACCCTTGTACACTCCACTACACCCCTCTGCCACCCTTGTACACTCCTCTACACCCCTGCCACCCATGTACACTCCTCTACACCCCTCTGTCACCCATGTACACTCCTCTACACCCCTCTGTACAATCCTCTACACCCCTCTGTCACCCATGTACACTCCGCTACACCCTTCTGTCACCCATGTAAACTCCTCCACACCCCTATGTCACCTATGTACACTCCTCTACACCCCTCTGACACCCATATACACTCCTCTACCCCCCTCTGTCACCCATGTACACTCCTCTATACCCCTCTGACACCCATGTACACTCCTCTACACCCCTCTGTCACCCATGTACACTCCTCTACACCCCTCTGTCACCCATGTACACTCCTCTACATCCCTCTGTACACTCCTCTACACCCCTCTGTCACCCATGTACACTCCTCTACACCCCTCTGTCACCCATGTACACTCCTCTACACTCTTCTGTCACCCATGTAAACTCCTCCACACCCCTCTGTCACCCATGTACACTCCTCTACACCCCTCTGACACCCATGTACTCCCCTCTACAACCCTCTGTCACCCATGTACACTCCTTTACACCCCTCTGACACCCATGTACACTCCTCTACACCCCTCTGTCACCCCTCTACACCCCTCTGTCACCCATGTACACTCCTCTATACCCCTCTGACACCCATGTATACTCCTCTACACCCCTCTGTCACCCATGTACACCCCTCTGTCACCCCTCTACACCCATCTGTCTCCCATGCACACTCCAATACACCCCTCTGCCACCCATGTACACTCCTCTACACCCCTCTGTCATCCATTTACACTCCTCTACAACCCTCTGTCACCCATGTACACTCCTCAACACCCTTCTGTCACCCATATACACTTCTCTGTCACCCCTCTACACACCAGTCACCCATGTACACTCCTCTACACCCCTCTGCCACCCTTGTACACTCCTCTACACCCCTGCCACCCATGTACACTCCTCTACACCCCTCTGTCACCCATGTACACTCCTCTACACCCCTCTGTACAATCCTCTACACCCCTCTGTCACCCATGTACACTCCTCTACACCCTTCTGTCACCCATGTAAACTCCTCCACACCCCTATGTCACCTATGTACACTCCTCTACACCCCTCTGACACCCATATACACTCCTCTACCCCCCTCTGTCACCCATGTACACTCCTCTATACCCCTCTGACACCCATGTACACTCCTCTACACCCCTCTGTCACCCATGTACACTCCTCTACACCCCTCTGTCACCCATGTACACTCCTCTACATCCCTCTGTACACTCCTCTACACCCCTCTGTCACCCATGTACACTCCTCTACACCCCTCTGTCACCCATGTACACTCCTCTACACCCTTCTGTCACCCATGTAAACTCCTCCACACACCTCTGTCACCCATGTACACTCCTCTACACCCCTCTGACACCCATGTACTCCCCTCTACAACCCTCTGTCACCCATGTACACTCCTTTACACCCCTCTGACACCCATGTACACTCCTCTACACCCCTCTGTCACCCCTCTACACCCCTCTGTCACCCATGTACACTCCTCTATACCCCTCTGACACCCATGTACACCCCTCTGTCACCCCTCTACACCCATCTGTCTCCCATGTACACTCCAATACACCCCTCTGCCACCCATGTACACTCCTCTACACCCCTCTGTCATCCATTTACACTCCTCTACACCCCTCTGTCACCCATGTACACTCCTCAACACCCTTCTGTCACCCATATACACTTCTCTGTCACCCCTCTACACACCAGTCACCCATGTACACTCCTCTACACCCCTCTGTCATCCATTTACACTCCTCTACACCCCTCTGTCATCCATTTACACTCGTCTACACCCCTCTGTCACCCATGTACACTCCTCTACACCCTTCTGTCACCCATGTAAACTCCTCCACACCCCTCTGACACCCATATACACTCCTCTACACCCCTCTGTCACCCATGTACACTCCTCTACACCCCTCTGACACCCATGTACACTCCTCTACACCCCTCTGTCACCCATGTACACCCCTGTCGCCCCTCTACACCCATCTGTCACCCATGTACACTCCATTACACCCCTCTGCCACCCATGTACTCCCCTCTACACCCCTCTGTCACCCATGTACACTCCTCTACACCCCTCTGACACCCATGTAAACTCCTCTACACCTCTCTGTCACCCATGTACACCCCTGTCACCCCTCTACACCCCTCTGTCACCCATGTACACTCCATTACACCCCTCTTCCACCCATGTACTCCCCTCTACACTCCTCTGTCACCCATGTACACTCCTCTACACCCCTCTGACACCCATGTACACTCCACTACACCCCTCTGTCACCCATGTACACTCCTCTACACCCCTCTGTCACCCATGTACACTCCTCCACACCCCTCTGTCACCCATGTACACTCCTCTACACCCCTCTGACACCCATATACACTCCTCTACACCCCTCTGTCACCCATGTACACTCCTCTACACCCCTCTGACACCCATGTGCACTCCTCCACACCCCTCTGTCACCCATGTACACCCCTGTCACCCCTCTACACCCCTCTGTCACCCATGTACACTCCATTACACCCCTCTGCCACCCATGTACTCCCCTCTACACCCCTCTGTCACCCATGTACACTCCTCTATACCCCTCTGACACCCATTTACACCCCTCTGTCAACCCTCTACACCCATCTGTCTCCCATGTACACTCCATTACACCCCTCTGCCACCCATGTACACTTCTCTACACCCCTCTGTCATCCATGTACACTCCTCTACACCCCTCTGTCATCCATGTACACTCCTCTACACCGCTCTGTCATCCATGTACACTCCTCTACACCCCTCTGCCACCCATGTACACCCCTGTCACCCCTCTACACCCCTCTGTCACCCATGTACACTCCTCTACACCCCTCTGACACCCATGTACACTCCTCTACACCCCTCTGTCACCCATGTACACCCCTGTCGCCCCTCTACACCCATCTGTCACCCATGTACACTCCATTACACCCCTCTGCCACCCATGTACTCCCCTCTACACCCCTCTGTCACCCATGTACACTCCTCTACACCCCTCTGACACCCATGTAAACTCCTCTACACCTCTCTGTCACCCATGTACACCCCTGTCACCCCTCTACACCCCTCTGTCACCCATGTACACTCCATTACACCCCTCTTCCACCCATGTACTCCCCTCTACACTCCTCTGTCACCCATGTACACTCCTCTACACCCCTCTGACACCCATGTACACTCCACTACACCCCTCTGTCACCCATGTACACTCCTCTACACCCCTCTGTCACCCATGTACACTCCTCCACACCCCTCTGTCACCCATGTACACTCCTCTACACCCCTCTGACACCCATATACACTCCTCTACACCCCTCTGTCACCCATGTACACTCCTCTACACCCCTCTGACACCCATGTGCACTCCTCCACACCCCTCTGTCACCCATGTACACCCCTGTCACCCCTCTACACCCCTCTGTCACCCATGTACACTCCATTACACCCCTCTGCCACCCATGTACTCCCCTCTACACCCCTCTGTCACCCATGTACACTCCTCTATACCCCTCTGACACCCATTTACACCCCTCTGTCAACCCTCTACACCCATCTGTCTCCCATGTACACTCCATTACACCCCTCTGCCACCCATGTACACTTCTCTACACCCCTCTGTCATCCATGTACACTCCTCTACACCCCTCTGTCATCCATGTACACTCCTCTACACCGCTCTGTCATCCATGTACACTCCTCTACACCCCTCTGCCACCCATGTACACTCCTCTACACCCCTCTGTCATCCATGTACACTCCTCTACACCCCTCTGTCATCCATGTACACTCCTCTACACCCCTCTGTCACCCATGTACACTCCTCTACACCCATCTGTCACCCATAACCCTCTACACCCCTCTGTCACCCATGTACACTCCTCTACACCCCTCTGTACCCCATATACACTCCTCTACACCCATCTGCCACCCATGTACACTCCTCTACACCCCTCTGTCACCCATGTACACTTATCTACACCCCTCTGTCCCCCATTTACACTCCTCTACACCTTCTGTCACCCATGTACACTCCTCTACACCCCACTTTCACGCATGTACTCTCCTCTACACCAATCTGTCACCACCCTCTACACCCCTCTGCCACCCATGTACACTCCTCTACACCCCTCTGTACACTCCTCTACACCCCTCTGTCACCAATGTACACTCCTCTACACCCCTCTGTCACCCCTGTACACCCATCTGTCTCCCATGTACACTCCATTACACCCCTCTGCCACCCATGTACACTCCTCTACACCCCTCTGTCATCCATGTACACTCCTCTACACCCCTCGGTCATACATGTACACTCCTCTACACCCCTCTGTCACCCATGTACACTCCTCTACACCCCTCTGTCACCCATGTACACTCCTCTACACCCCTCGGTCATCCATGTACACTCCTCTACACCCCTCTGTCACCCACATACACTCCTCTACACCCCTCTGTCACCCATGTACACTCCTCTACACCCCTCTGTCACCCATGTACACTCCTCTACACCCTTCTGTCACCCATATACACTCCCCTGTCACCCCTCTACACACCAGTCACCCATGTACACTCCTCTACACGCCACTTTCACCCATGTACACTACTCTACACCCATCTGTCACCCATATACACTCCTCTACACTCCTCTACTCCTTTGTATAGGGGATGAGATGTCTCAGGGTCGGAGTACCCCTTTAAGATGGGAATTTGCTTCTACTCCAGACAGTTCCTGACATGGACAGAGGTGTCAGCAGAAAGCACCGTGATTGTGACAGAAAAGAAATCCAAAAAGAAAAGAACCTCTGGAGAATACAGCCGCTAATAAGTACTGGAAGGATTAAGATTTTTTTTTTTATAGAAGTAATTTACAAATCTGTTAAACTTTCTGGCACCAGTTGACTTACAAAATAAAATAAAAAAAAAATAAAAAAGTTTTCCACCAGAATACCCCTTTAAAGTACTGTGCACAACGTATATGTGGTTTATTGCTGGGGTATGCGTGCTGTTTGACAAAACATGGTGGCAGGGAAGTCTGACCATGAGGCTATTTGGTAATAAACAGGTAATAGCATGAGGGACTTAGTCTATGACCATTACATTGTTGGGTCTACATCAGGGGTCTCAAACTGGTGGCCCTCCAGGTGTTGCAAAACTTTAAAGGAGTAGTCCAGTGGTGACTCAGTGTTGAACAACTTATCCCCTATCTTAAGAATAGGGGATAAGTTGCAGATCACGGGGGTCCGACTGCTGGGGCCCCCTGCGATCTCCTGTACGGAGCCCCGACCGCCCGCGGGAAGGGGGCGTGTCGACCTCCGCACGAAGCAGCGGCCGACACGTACCTCAATACAACTTTATGGCAGAGCCGAAGCGCTGCCTTCGGCAATCTCCGGCTCTGCCATAGAGATGTATTGAGGGGGCATGTCGGACGCCGCTTCGTGCGGGGGTTGACACCCGCTATCTGGCCAGAGAGCAGGGGCCCCGTACAGAGAGATCGCAGGGGGCCCCAGCGGTCGGACCCCCGGCGATCTCAAACTTATCCCCTATCCTTAGGATAGGGGATCAGTTTTTCACCACTCGACTACCCCTTTAACTCCCAGCATTCCCGACAACCATTATCTGCAAAAAATGTCTGTCTGGGCATGTGCAGGCATGCTGGGAGTTGAAGTTTTGCATCATCTGGAGGGCCACCAGTTTGAGACCCGTGGTCTATATGCTTATTTTAAAATAGGCGGAAAGTGATGACTGTGTACTGCCGGTGTGAGCTGTGACATCAGCATTCGTGGCTTGTGTGAGGACACACCACTGGTGGAGAGATGTGAGAGCGACATCAGCCACCATAGAGCCACATGGAGCGACATCAGCCACCAGGCCAGTATTTTACCGGCACAACCTTTATTTTGCCGACCCTGCCGGTATTTTTATATAAAAAATACTGGCAATGCAATGGTCGGTATTTATCCAACCAATCCGACTCCTGGAATGGATCCAACCAATCAGATTCCCGGAATGTTGCACCATATAATATATCAGTGTTTCCCAACCAGAGCGCCTCCAGTTGTTGCAAAACTGCAACTTCCAGCATGCCCGGACAGCCGTTGGCTGTCCGGGCATGCTGGGAGTTGCAGTTTTGCGACAGCTGGAGGCACCCCTGGTTGGGAAACACTGGTTTAGGCTGGGTTCACATCACGTTTTTACCATACTATTTTAAATCGTTTTTTCTAAAGAAAATCGTATGGCAAAAAAACGGATGGAACAGTACGGGAAAAAGTAAACCGTATGCGTTTTTAAACCGTATACTGTTTTTAAAAGTGCATACAGTTCAATCCATTTATTTATTTATTTTTTTTTAAATCCCCATACGTTTTTGAAAATGTTGTCCATTTTTAATGGGAGGGATATTGGGTGGGGACTTTAGGGTGCAAATGCACATGTGCAAAGTAAAAACCGTATATGTTTTCACGTATGGAACCGTATACCTGTGCGTTTTCCATTGACGTCCATTTAAAAAAAAAACGTATGTGGTTGCAGTGCGGTTTTTAAACCGGAGTCAAAACTGTGGTTGACTACGATTTTGTTTCCAGTTTAATAACCGTACTGCAACCACATACGTTTTTTTTTTACATGGAAGTCAATGGAAAACGCACATGTATACGGTTCCATACGGGAAAACATACAGTATTTTTTTGCACATGCGCGTTTGCATCCTAAAGTCCCCACCCAACACCCCTCCTATTAAAAATGTACAAAATTTTCGGAACTGTATGCACTTTTAAAAACAGTATACAGTTTAAAAATGCATACGGTTTACTTTTTTCCATACTGTTCCATCCGTTTTTTTGCCATACGGTTTTCTTTAGAAAAACGGATTGAAAACATTCTGGCAAAAACGTGATGTGAACTCAGCCTTAGAGAGGACAGCAGAAGAGACAGCTGGAGCCGGGGGACAGACAAGTACTATCCGTGACATGAATAGCACCTGAATAAGAATTGCTGAAGCAGCACAGGGACTACAGAGTGTTAACCCTGAAGTAGGATCATCTGAGAGAGATTAAGAGGTTGTATTATAATAGTCTGCCCCTGCTACGAGGGCCTAGAACTAGTATTAAGATATTGAGCCCTCGGCTATGAGAACATTTGATCTGTCTTAGGCTGCATTCACACTTTGTATTTACATTACAGGTGCCAGATACGGCTGGGGGAGGGGCAAACCCGGCTCTCTCGTACCCCAGCCGGACCAGCACTGAACTCCATTTACTTTAATGAGCCGACCGGAGTCAAACGGTGACTCCGATCGGCTCATTTTTGACCCGTATGCGGTTTCCTGACCGGACCTAGAACCGTAATTCTGCTGCTTCAGCAGCAGCGTGAGTTAACTCTTTCCTTGCTGGGCTCCTGGATGGTATACCTGGGTACACTATGCACCCCAGTATTCTATACAGCTGGCATAGGTAAGTAGTGATGCTCTTCACCCTGTATACGCTATATATCACTCCTCACCTCCTTACACTCTGTGGACCGGGCGCTCTGCATCCGACCCATGGAGTGGTGCCTGAAGGCAGTAAAAAAAATTGCCACAGGATACAAAAATGATTGTTTCCACACACCAGCAAAAACGCAAGAAAAGAACGCAAGAAAAACTGAAAAAACGCAGGAAAAAGCTGTGAGTCTTTCTGGCGTTTTTACTGGTGAACAAAAAACCTCAATAAAATCCGAGTGTCAAAGCAATAGAACAAAATCCCTACGTCCATTTTTCCTGTGAGGTGCAGCTCAGGTGTCCAAATAGAACTGTGTGGAGATTTAGAACTTTGAACAAAATTTATCCTGTGCCTTGCAATTGCACCAAATTTAGACCAACCAAAACAATCTACAAAAAACATGTACCTACAACAAGGATAAATTTCCCCCAATGTATATGTGTGATTGTGTATATGTAGTAAAGCTGAGTGTGAGTGTGTGTATATGCAGTAGTGCTGAGTGAGTGTGTGTATATGTAGCTGTAGCCGAGTGTGTGATTGTGTATATGCAGCAGAGCTGAGTGTGTGATCAGGTGTATGTAGCAGAGCTGAGTGTGTGATTGTGTAAATGCAGTAGAGCTGAGTGTGAGTGTGTGTATATGCAGTAGTGCTGAGTGAGTGTGTGTATATGTAGCTGTAGCTGACTGTGTGATTGTGTTTATGCAGCAGAGCTGAGTGTGTGATCAGGTGTATGTAGCAGAGCTGAGTGTGTGATTGTGTAAATGCAGCAGACCTGAGTGTGTGATTGTGTATATGTAGCAGAGCTGAGTGTGTGATTTTGTAAATGCAGTAGAGCTGAGTGAGTGATCAGGTGTACGTAGCAGAGTTGAGTGTGTGCGTGGTCATGCTTATACATAATCACACATTCAGCTCTGCTCCATACACATGTCGCACGCTAATTTCTGCTACATGTACATCATCACACACTCAGCTCTGGTACATGTACACAGTGTTTACCAACCAGGGTACATCCAGCTTTTGCAAAACGGCAAATGCCAGCATGCCAAGTTTTGCAACACTTGGAGACATTCTGGTTGGTAAACACTGATATAGAGGTAAGGGGACAGATTGTTCAGCAAAATTACATATTTTTTAAACCCAGACATTATGTGTGAGATTCTCAAAAACTAATGTAATTTCTGTTCCAGCGATATTATTCACACCTTTTTTTTCTCCTCACATTTTCAAAGGTCTCTTGTGCTGCTTTGAAAATATGTGAAAATTCATTTTCGCACCCCAATTTTTTTTTTGCAGCCATATTGGATTTTTGTTGCGCCACATTTTACATCCCAGAAAATTCTGGCAGAAACATCTCACAAAATATTCCATGGTTTCTAGTGCTCCGTGATAACTGTATAAATAAAACATTTCTGAGCTTAAATGTGAGTGCAGGAGCATTGACCAAGAAAAAGATAAAATTAAAAAAATATATATATAATTTTTAATACCATTTT
Organism: Hyla sarda; assembly: GCF_029499605.1. Classification (NCBI taxonomy): domain Eukaryota; kingdom Metazoa; phylum Chordata; class Amphibia; order Anura; family Hylidae; genus Hyla; species Hyla sarda. The sequence goes on along the minus strand of NC_079197.1, from coordinate 139,468,520 downwards.
TCAATAATAATTTTTTTTTTTTTTTTTATAATTACTTACCATATTTTTCGCCCTATAGGACGCTCCGGCATATAAGACGCACCCTATTTTAAATGAGTAAAATCTAGAATACAATGTAAAGTACAGCCATTGGCTGTCCGGGCATGCCAGGAGTTGCAGTTTTGCAACATCTGGAGGTCCGCAGGTTGAAGACCACTGGTATAGGAGGTAATACTCTCGTGTCCCCGCCGCTCCGGACCGGTCACCGCTCGTCACCGCTGCCCTGGATGTCGCCCTCCATCGCTGTCGACACATCCCCGGGGTGTGCCCTTCGCTCTGAAATGTCTCTGCTGCCTGGTATCCTCCCTCTCCGTAGCCGCCATCGCGTTGCTCCTATTGGAGCGACGACGTGATGACGACAAAGGAGAGCGCCGTTCATGCAGGGGATCCGGGCACGGAGCAGACATCGAGGGGGCCGATAAGGTCCCTCCCAATGCAGCCGGCTTAGTGTCACTTTCGCTTCAGACACGGCGGTCAGCTTTGATCGCCGCGTCTGAAGGGTTAATACAGGGCATCATCGCGATCGGTGATGTCCTGTATTAGCCGTGGGTCCCGGCCATTGATGGCCGCAGGGACCACCACGATAGGTGTGTATTCGCCGTATAAGATGCACCAACTTTCCCCCCCCCAGTTTTGGGGAAGAAAAAGTGCATCTTATACGGCAAAAAAAACGGTATGCTTTGTACCATATGCACTATATCTCTGCACTTTTTATATCTTTTGTATTGCATGCTCTATATATTCTTGCACTCTGCAGGCACTGCTCCTATCCATTTGGTTTTAGTATACATCATTCCTGCACACTAATCAATATTCAGTTATAAACTTCTATAAATATATTTTTTAACAAAAATACTTTTCTCCTTGTTGTATATGTTGCATGCACTATTTATTTGTTTTACCATTATACATGTGATCACATCCTTGTCATTTTTTTATGCTTTCATATGCCCCCGGATTATTATTATTATAATCATTATTGCTATTATCTCTAATGTATTTGCATTATTTATAGCCATGTTATTGCCTTCACAGTCCACAGTCAGTTCTCCCACTATAGATTTTCATTCTTTGTATTATTTAGCCCTGGGTCCGATGTTCAGCTTATTTTGTATATCCCTCTATTAGCGGCGATCTGCGGCCATTTTGGGGAAGCTTGTCTTTCCCCCTAGAATTTTTTCGTGCACGCATGCGCAGTATGAGTGACTGTGGCCATGTTTTCGTGGCCGCACAAGCTCTATAATGTGAATGCGCGTTGCGTGCTCCATCACACGAGTGCCGCGGTGTCCAACGTCACTTCCGACCCAGCGGCTTACTATTTGGACAGGTGTGTTATTCCTTTTCTCTTGGGTCCCTATTCTATAAATACCGTACCTGTAGCCATTATTTGCAGCCAAATTTTTTAACATATATTGATATATATTTATTTTATTGCGTCTATTATGTACATTTTTAGAATCATGTTCTTTTATTAATAAAAAATATATATTTTCATACATCGATTTGTACTTTATTTGGTGTCGCGGTTACAATGTGTTACGCTTTTGGTGTTTGTAGGTATATATGTAGAAGGAATAAGTTGCAATATATAGGGGGAAAAAGAAACATGAGGATTGGGGTGCAGGTGACTACTCCCAATGAAGCAGAGCTGTAGTGTTCTGATCAATCCGGGAGCTGTGTATTCTTCCCCCACCATCACTTTCCTCCTCCTCCTATTCTCAAAAATGAGGAATCCTCCTGCCAGAATACCCAAATCTGTAGATGACGATGGACTTTGTCAGAATTTTACTAATATTTGTATTTATATTTGTATATTATATTTATTTGTCTTCTATGTTATAAAGTGACGTTCCTTCCCACCCAAATACCCAGTCCTCCGTATAAAGTCACCGCCCCCCCAAAAAACACCCTACACCCAGAGTTTTCTATACCTTTATTTAATAATAAAAAGCTTATTTCACCCTATAAAACAAATGGATGTAAATGTCCATGTCTACACCTGTCCTCAGAGCAGTGACATTCCGTATGACATCACACATGTGACTTCACAAATGGTGATAGCTGGAAAAAGAGGTGCAGAGCCCCAGAGCCCTTACTCTGAGGACTGCAATCTAGCGAGCACTAGTGTTTCTATATTGTTTCCTTGCGCTTTTTATTTTATCATGATTCGAGGGGACCACATCAGCAGGGATGAGGTCAATTTGGCCTGTAGCATGTGCTGGACAGTTACCATCCTCCTGGGTTCCCTCTTCACCACCGGCCCGAGTTTCTGGTTTGAAATCACCAGCAACCAACCGAGCCAGAATATAACCTCCAGCCACCTGCAAGGGCAGAACGATACCATCAAAGATCTGCCCAGCTTGAATACTACCAGCAGCGACATGAAGTGTCCCATCTGGACGAGGACCAGGATCAGAAAGATCACCCCTGTCCTGGTGAGTAATCAAACCTCTGCCAGCAGCGACATGAAGTGTCCCATCTGGACCAGAACCAGGACCAGAAAGATCACCCCTGTCCTGGGGAGTAATGACACCACTGCCAGCAGCGACACGATCAGCTGGGATTCCATTACCAACAACCTGCAGAGCGGGGCGGCCATCATCAAAAACTATCTTGGCTGGATCAGCACTTATGGTGACATGATCATCTCCCTGCTATGCTATATCCCCATCGATAACAACCTGCTGGACCGGTTCATAGATGCTGTTGACGATCTGATCTCGTTTGCTAGTACCATCAGTGACCTGCTGTCCTGGATAGACACCACCACTGAATTGGTATTCTGGATCCCCACCATCACCAGCAGTTCCCTGCTTGCCTGGATGAACCCAGTCAATGAGTTGGTGACCTGGATTAGCACCAGCAGCACTATAGAGCTTCTCTACGTGATCTGTAACCCCACCGCCATCAGCTGGATCGGCTTCATCAGTGACAGGCTCACCTGGATCGCCATCACACTTCAGCTTCTGACGTGGGTTATGCCAAGGGGGATAGTGACCAGCATCACCGGACCGATGGACTATATTAACTCGGTCAGACAGTTCCTGGGACGGGTCACCATTGCCATCCTAATTGTCAATATCCCCGAGATAAGAGGTGTCATTAACGTCATCACCAGTATACTATGGGTATTCTTCACCAACCTGTATGTATGAACACTGGAAAAGATGAATAAACATTTTTATTTGACAAATATTCCGATTGATGTAATTATTGTTATAATAATAGACAAAGTGGGGAATTTATTATAGATCAGCGTTTTATATGTCAGTGAGAAACAAAGTAGTAGAGTAAGATGCCCAGGGGCGGGTTTAGGCTCAGTGAGGCCCTAGGCAAAATCAAAAGTGGGGCCCAAAAGTCGTAATGGTGCACTAACCAGATTTTAACATTTTTGGTCACTTCAAATACTATAAAAATATCTAAAAAGCAATTGAGAAGTCCCATCAAACAAAAAAAGCACCGATAAAAACTACAAATCACAGCGCAAAAAATGACCTCATACATCCCCATATACAGAAAAATAAGAGTTATAGAGATCAGAATAGTACAATTTTATATTTTTGTATAGTCCCCCACATTAGGTAAAGAGTATGATCCCCCACATTAGGTAGACAGTATAGTACCCCCAACATTAGGTAAAGAGTATAGCTACCCCACATTAGGTTGGCAGTATAGTTCCGCCCATATTAGGTGCAGTATAGTCCCCAACATTAGGTTGGCAGTATAGTTGCCCCACATTAGGTGCAGTATAGTCCCCCACATTAGGTGCAGTATATTTCCCCCACATTAGGTGCAGACTACAGTAGTCCCCCCACATTAGGTGCAGTATACAGTAGTACTCCACATTAGGTGCAGTATAAAGTAGTTCCCCACATTAGGTGCAGTATACAGTAGTCCCCCACATTAGGTGCAGTATACAGTAGTCCCCCACATTAGGTGCAGTATACAGTAATCCCCCACATTAGGTGCAGTATACAGTAGTTCCCCACATTAGGGGCAGTATACAGTAGTCCCCCCACATTAGGTGCAGTATACAGTAGTTCCCCCACATTAGGTGCAGTATACAGTAGTTCTCCCACATTAGGTGCAGTATACAGTAGTCCCCCACATTGGGTGCAGTATACATACTGTAGTCCCCCACATTAGTTGCAGTATAAAGTAGTTCCCCACATTAGGTGCAGTATACAGTAGTCCCCCACATTAGATGCAGTATACAAACAGTAGTCCCCCACATTAGGTGCAGTATAAAGTAGTTCCCCACATTAGGTGCAGTATACAGTAATTCCCCCACATTAGGTGCAGTATAAAGTAGTCTCTCACGTTAGGTGCAGTATACAGTAGTCCCTCACTTTAGGTGCAGCATACAGTAGTCCCCCACATTAGGTGCAGTATAAAGTAGTTCCCCACATTAGGTGCAGTATACAGTAGATCCCCACATGAGGTGCAGTATACAGTAGTCCCCCCAAAATAGGTACAGTATAAAGTAGTTCCCCACATTTGGTGCAGTATACATACAGTAGTCCCCCACATTAGGCGCAGTAAAAAGTAGTTCCCCACATTAGGTGCAAAATACAGCAGTCCCCCACATTTGGTGCAGTATACAGTAGTTCCCCCATCTTAGGTGAAGTATACAGTAGTCCTCCACATTAGGTGCAGTATACATACAGTAGTCCCCCACATTAGGTGCAGTAAAAAGTAGTTCTCCACATTAGGTGCAGTATACAGTAGTCCCCCACATTAGGTGCAGTATACAGTAGTCCCCCACATTAGCTGCAGTACACAGTAGCCCCCGACATTAGGTGCAGTATACAGTAGTCCCCCACATTAGGTGCAGTATACAGTAGTTACCACACATTAGGTGCAGTATACAGTAGTCCCCCACATTAGGTGCAATATACAGTAGTCCCCCACATTAGGTGCAGTATACAGTAGTCCCCCACATTAGGTGCAGTATACAGTAGTTCTCCACATTAGGTGCAGTATACAGTAGTCCCCCACATTAGGTGCAGTATAAAGTAGTTCCCCACATTAGGTGCAGTATACAGTAGTCCCCCACAATAGGTGCAGTATGCATACAGTAGTCCTCCACATTAGGTGCAGTATAAAGTAGTTCCCCACATTAGGTGTAGTATAAAGTAGTCCCCCACATTGGGTGCAGTATACATACAGTAGTTCCCCTCATTAGGTGCAGTATAAAGTAGTCTCACACATTAGGTGCAGTATACATACAGTAGTCCCCCACATTAGGTGCAGTATACAGTAGTCCCCCACATTAGGTGCAGTATACAGTAGTCCCGCACATTTGGTGCAGTATACAGTAGTCCCCCACATTAGGTGCAGTATACAGTAGTTCCTCCACATTAGGAGCAATATACAGTAGTCCCACACATTAGGTGCAGTATACAGTAGTCCCCCACATTAGGAGCAGTATACAGTCGTCCCCCACATAAGTTGCAGTATACAGTCGTCCCCCACATTAGGTGCAGTATACATACAGTAGTCCCCCACATTAGGTGCAGTATACATACAGTAGTCCCACACATTAGGTGCAGTATACAGTAGTCCCCCACAGTAGGTGCAGTATAAAGTAGTTCCCCACATTAGGTGCAGTATACAGTAGTCCCACACATTAGGTGCAGTATACAGTAGTCCCCCACATTAGGAGCAGTATACAGTAGTCCCACACATTAGGTGCAGTATACAGTAGTCCCCCACATTAGGTGCAGTATAAAGTAGTTCCCCACATTAGGTGCAGAATACAGTAGTCCTACACATTAGGTGCAGTATACAGTAGTCCCCCACATTAGGAGCAGTATACAGTAGTCCCCCACATAAGTTGCAGTATACAGTAGTCCCCCACATTAGGTGCAGTATACATACAGTAGTCCCCCACATTAGTTGCAGTATAAAGTAGTTCCCCACATTAGGTGCAGTATACAGTAGTCCCCCACATTAGGTGCAGTATAAAGTAATTCCCCACTTTAGGTGCAGTATACAGTAGTTACCACACATTAGGTGCAGTATAAAGTAGACCCCCACATTAGGTGCAGTATACAATAGTCCCCCACATTAGGTGCAGTATAAATTAGTTCCCCTCATTAGGTGCATTATATAGTAGTTCCCCCACATTAGGAGCAATATACAGTAGTCCCACACATTAGGTGCAGTATACAGTAGTCCCACACATTAGGTGCAGTATACAGTAGTCCCCCACATTAGGTGCAGTATAAAGTAGTTCCCCACATTAGGTGCAGTATACAGTAGTCCCACACATTAGGTGCAGTATACAGTAGTCCCCCACATTAGGAGCAGTATACAGTAGTCCCCCACATAAGTTGCAGTATACAGTAGTCCCCCACATTAGGTGCAGTATACATACAGTAGTCCCCCACATTAGTTGCAGTATAAAGTAGTTCCTCACAATAGGTGCAGTATACAGTAGTCCCCCACATTAGGTACAGTATAAAGTAGTTCCCCACATTAGGTGCACTATACAGTAGTTACCCCACATTAGGTGCAGTATAAAGTAGTCCCCCACATTAGGTGCAGTATACAATAGTCCCCCACATTAGGTGCAGTATAAAGTAGTTACCCTCATTAGGTGCAGTATACAGTAGTCCCGCACATTAGGTGCATTATACAGTAGTCCCCCACATTAGGTGCAGTATACATTAGTCCCACTCATTAGGTGCAGTATACAGTAGTCCCACACATTAGGTGCAGTATACAGTAGTCCCCCACATTAGGTGCAGTATAAAGTAGTTCCCCACATTAGGTGCAGTATACAGTAGTCCCACACATTAGGTGCAGTATACAGTAGTCCCCCACATTAGGAGCAGTATACAGTAGTCCCCCACATAAGTTGCAGTATACAGTAGTCCCCCACATTAGGTGCAGTATACATACAGTAGTCCCCCACATTAGTTGCAGTATAAAGTAGTTCCTCACAATAGGTGCAGTATACAGTAGTCCCCCACATTAGGTACAGTATAAAGTAGTTCCCCACATTAGGTGCACTATACAGTAGTTACCCCACATTAGGTGCAGTATAAAGTAGTCCCCCACATTAGGTGCAGTATACAGTAGTCCCCCACATTAGGTGCAGTATAAAGTAGTTCCCCACATTAGGTGCAGTATACATTAGTCCCACTCATTAGGTGCAGTATACAGTAGTCCCCCACATTAGGTGCAGTATAAAGTAGTTCCCCACATTAGGTGCAGTATACAGTAGTCCCACACATTAGGTGCAGTATACAGTAGTCCCCCACATTAGGAGCAGTATACAGTAGTCCCCCACATAAGTTGCAGTATACAGTAGTCCCCCACATTAGGTGCAGTATACATACAGTAGTCCCCCACATTAGTTGCAGTATAAAGTAGTTCCTCACAATAGGTGCAGTATACAGTAGTCCCCCACATTAGGTACAGTATAAAGTAGTTCCCCACATTAGGTGCACTATACAGTAGTTACCCCACATTAGGTGCAGTATAAAGTAGTCCCCCACATTAGGTGCAGTATACAGTAGTCCCCCACATTAGGTGCAGTATAAAGTAGTTCCCCACATTAGGTGCAGTATACAGTAGTCCCCCACATTAGGAGCAGTATACAGTAGTCCCCCACATTAGGTGCAGTATACAGTAGTTCTCCACATTAGGTGCAGTATACAGTAGTCCCCCACATTAGGTGCAGTATAAAGTAGTTCCCCACATTAGGTGCAGTATACAGTAGTCCCCCACAATAGGTGCAGTATGCATACAGTAGTCCTCCACATTAGGTGCAGTATAAAGTAGTTCCCCACATTAGGTGCAGTATAAAGTAGTCTCACACATTAGGTGCAGTATACATACAGTAGTCCCCCACATTTGGTGCAGTATACAGTAGTCCCCCACATTAGGTGCAGTATACAGTAGTTCCTCCACATTAGGAGCAATATACAGTAGTCCCACACATTAGGTGCAGTATACAGTAGTCCCCCACATTAGGAGCAGTATACAGTCGTCCCCCACATAAGTTGCAGTATACAGTCGTCCCCCACATTAGGTGCAGTATACATACAGTAGTCCCCCACATTAGGTGCAGTATACATACAGTAGTCCCACACATTAGGTGCAGTATACAGTAGTCCCCCACAGTAGGTGCAGTATAAAGTAGTTCCCCACATTAGGTGCAGTATACAGTAGTCCCACACATTAGGTGCAGTATACAGTAGTCCCCCACATTAGGAGCAGTATACAGTAGTCTCCCACATAAGTTGCAGTATACAGTAGTCCCCACATTAGGTGCAGTATACATAAAGTAGCCCCCCACATTAGGTGCAGTATACATACAGTAGTCCCACACATTAGGTGCAGTATACAGCAGTCCCCCACATTAGGTGCAGTATAAAGTAGTTTCCCCACATTAGGTGCAGTATACAGTAGTCCCACACATTAGGTGCAGTATACAGTAGTCCCCCACATTAGGAGCAGTATACAGTAGTCCCCCACATAAGTTGCAGTATACAGTAGTCCCCCACATTAGGTGCAGTATACATACAGTAGTCCCCCACATTAGGTGCAGTATAAAGTAGTTCCCCACATTAGGTGCAGTATAAAGTAGTCCCCCACATTAGGTGCAGTATACAGTAGTCCCCCACATTAGGTGCAGTATACAGTAGTCCCCCACATTAGGTGCAGTATACAGTAGTCCCCCACATTAGGTGCAGTATAAAGTAGTTCCCCACATTAGGAGCAGTATACAGTAGTTACAACACATTAGGTGCAGTATAAAGTAGTTCCCCACATTAGGAGCAGTATACAGTAGTTACAACACATTAGGTGTAGTATAAAGTAGTCCCCCACATTAGGTGCAGTATACAGTAGTTCCCACATTAAGTGCAGTATACAGTAGTCCCCCACATTAGTTGCTGTATAAAGTAGTTCCCCTCTTTAGGTACAGTATACAGTAGTCCCCCACATTAGGTGCAGTATAAAGTAGTTCCCCACATTAGGTGCAGTATACAGTAGTCCCCCACATTAGGTGCAGTATACAGTAGTCCCACACATTAGGTGCAGTATACAGTAGTACCCCACATTAGGTGCGGTATAAAGTAGTTCCCCACATTAGGTGCAGTATACAGTAGTCCCACACATCAGGTGCAGTATACAGTAGTCCCCCACATTAGGAGAAGTATACAGTAGTCCCCCACATAAGTTGCAGTATACAGTAGTCCCCCACATTAGGTGCAGTATACATACAGTAGTCCCCCACATTAGGTGCAGTATAAAGTAGTTCCCCACATTAGGTGCAGTATACAGTAGTCCCCCACATTAGGTGCAGTATACAGTAGCCCCCCACATTAGGTGCAGTATACAGTAGTCCCCCACATTAGGTGCAGTATACAGTAGTTACCACACATTAGGTGCAGTATACAGTAGTCCCCCACATTAGGTGCAGTATACAGTAGTCCCCCACATTAGGTGCAGTATACAGTAGTCCCCCACATTAGGTGCAGTATACAGTAGTTCTCCACATTAGGTGCAGTATACAGTAGTCCCCCACATTAGGTGCAGTATACCGTAGTCCCCCACAATAGGTGCAGTATGCATACAGTAGTCCTCCACATTAGGTGCAGTATGCATACAGTAGTCCTCCACATTAGGTGCAGTATACAGTAGTCTCTCACATTAGGTGCAGTATAAAGTAGTTCCCCACATTAGGTGTAGTATAAAGTAGTCCCCCACATTGGGTGCAGTATACATACAGTAGTTCCCCTCATTAGGTGCAGTATAAAGTAGTTCCCCACATTAGGTGCAGTATAAAGTAGTCTCACACATTAGGTGCAGTATACATACAGTAGTCCCCCACATTAGGTGCAGTATACAGTAGTCCCCCACATTAGGTGCAGTATACAGTAGTCCCGCACATTTGGTGCAGTATACAGTAGTCCCCCACATTAGGTGCAGTATACAGTAGTTCCTCCACATTAGGAGCAATATACAGTAGTCCCACACATTAGGTGCAGTATACAGTAGTCCCCCACATTAGGAGCAGTATACAGTAGTCCCCCACATAAGTTGCAGTATACAGTCGTCCCCCACATTAGGTGCAGTATACATACAGTAGTCCCCCACATTAGTTGCAGTATAAAGTAGTTCCCCACATTAGGTGCAGTATACAGTAGTCTCCCACATTAGGTGCAGTATAAAGTAATTCCCCACATTAGGTGCAGTATACAGTAGTTACCCCACATTAGGTGCAGTATAAAGTAGACCCCCACATTAGGTGCAGTATACAGTAGTCCCCCACATTAAGTGCAGTATAAAGTAGTTCCCCTCATTAGGTGCAGTATACAGTAGTTCCCCCACATTAGGAGCAATATACAGTAGTCCCACACATTAGGTGCAGTATACAGTAGTCCCCCATATTAGGAGCAGTATACAGTAGTCCCCCACATAAGTTGCAGTATACAGTAGTCCCCCACATTAGGTGCAGTATACATACAGTAGTCCCCCACATTAGGTGCAGTATACATACAGTAGTCCCACACATTAGGTGCAGTATACAGTAGTCCCCCACATTAGGTGCAGTATAAAGTAGTTCCCCACATTAGGTGCAGTATACAGTAGTCCCACACATTAGGTGCAGTATACAGTAGTCACCCACATTAGGAGCAGTATACAGTAGTCCCCCACATAAGTTGCAGTATACAGTAGTCCCCCACATTAGGTGCAGTATACATACAGTAGTCCCCCACATTAGTTGCAGTATAAAGTAGTTCCTCACAACAGGTGCAGTATACAGTAGTCTCCCACATTAGGTACAGTATAAAGTAGTTCCCCACATTAGGTGCACTATACAGTAGTTACCCCACATTAGGTGCAGTATAAAGTAGTCCCCCACATTAGGTGCAGTATACAGTAGTCCCCCACATTAGGTGCAGTATAAAGTAGTTCCCCTCATTAGGTGCAGTATACAGTAGTCCCGCACATTAGGTGCATTATACAGTAGTCCCCCACATTAGGTGCAGTATACATTAGTCCCACTCATTAGGTGCAGTATACAGTAGTCCCCCACATTAGGTGCAGTATACAGTAGTCCCACACATTAGGTGCAGTATACAGTAGTTCCCCCACATTAGGAGCAAAATACAGTAGTCCCACACATTAGGTGCAGTATACAGTAGTCCCCCACATTAGGTGCAGTATACTGTAGTCCCCCACATAAGTTGCAGTATACAGTAGTCCCCCACATTAGGTGCAGTATACATACAGTAGTCCCCCACATTAGTTGCAGTATAAAGTAGTTCCCCACATTAGGTGCAGTATACAGTAGTCCCCCACATTAGGTGCAGTATACAGTAGTCCCCCACATTAGGTGCAGTATAAAATAGTTCCCCACATTAGGTGCAGTATACAGTAGTCCCCCACATTAGGTGCAGTATACAGTAGCCCCACTCATTAGGTGCAGTATACAGTAGTCCCCCACATTAGGTGCAGTATACAGTAGTCCCACACATTAGGTGCAGTATACAGTAGTTCCCCCACATTAGGAGCAATATACAGTAGTCCCACACATTAGGTGCAGTATACAGTAGTCCCCCACATTAGGAGAAGTATACAGTAGTCCCCCACATAAGTTGCAGTATACAGTAGTCCCCCACATTAGGTGCAGTATACATACAGTAGTCCCCCACATTAGGTGCAGTATACATACAGTAGTCCCACACATTAGGTGCAGTATACAGTAGTCCCCCACATTAGGTGAAGTATAAAGTAGTTCCCCACATTAGGTGCAGTATACAGTAGTCCCACACATTAGGTGCAGTATACAGTAGTCCCCCACATTAGGTGCAGTATAAAGTAGTTCCCCACATTATGTGCAGTATACAGTAGTCCCACACATTAGGTGCAGTATACAGTAGTCCCCCACATTAGGAGCAGTATACAGTAGTCCCCCACATAAGTAGCAGTATACAGTAGTCCCCCACATTAGGTGCAGTATACATACAGTAGTCCCCCACATTAGTTGCAGTATAAAGTAGTTCCTCACAATAGGTGCAGTATACAGTAGTCCCCCACATTAGGTACAGTATAAAGTAGTTCCCCACATTATGTGCACTATACAGTAGTTACCCCACATTAGGTGCAGTATAAAGTAGTCCCCCACATTAGGTGCAGTATACAGTAGTCCCCCACATAAGGTGCAGTATAAAGTAGTTCCCCTCATTAGGTGCAGTATACAGTAGTCCCGCACATTAGGTGCATTATACAGTAGTCCCCCACATTAGGTGCAGTATACATTAGTCCCACACATTAGGTGCAGTATACAGTAGTCCCCCACATTAGGTGCAGTATACAGTAGTCCCACACATTAGGTGCAGTATACAGTAGTTCCCCCACATTAGGAGCAATATACAGTAGTCCCACACATTAGGTGCAGCATACAGTAGTCCCCCACATTAGGAGCAGTATACTGTAGTCCCCCACATAAGTTGCAGTATACAGTAGTCCCCCACATTAGGTGCAGTATACATACAGTAGTCCCCCACATTAGTTGCAGTATAAAGTAGTTCCCCACATTAGGTGCAGTATACAGTAGTCCCCCACATTAGGTGCAGTATACAGTCGTCCCCCACATTAGGTGCAGTATACATACAGTAGTCCCCCACATTAGTTGCAGTATAAAGTAGTTCCCCACATTAGGTGCAGTATACAGTAGTCTCCCACATTAGGTGCAGTATAAAGTAATTCCCCACATTAGGTGCAGTCTACAGTAGTTACCCCACATTAGGTGCAGTATAAAGTAGACCCCCACATTAGGTGCAGTATACAGTAGTCCCCCACATTAGGTGCAGTATAAAGTAGTTCCCCTCATTAGGTGCAGTATACAGTAGTTCCCCCACATTAGGAGCAATATACAGTAGTCCCACACATTAGGTGCAGTATACAGTAGTCCCCCACATTAGGAGCAGTATACAGTAGTCCCCCACATAAGTTGCAGTATACAGTAGTCCCCCACATTAGGTGCAGTATACATACAGTAGTCCCCCACATTAGGTGCAGTATACATACAGTAGTCCCACACATTAGGTGCAGTATACAGTAGTCCCCCACATTAGGTGCAGTATAAAGTAGTTCCCCACATTAGGTGCAGTATACAGTAGTCCCACACATTAGGTGCAGTATACAGTAGTCACCCACATTAGGAGCAGTATACAGTAGTCCCCCACATAAGTTGCAGTATACAGTAGTCCCCCACATTAGGTGCAGTATACATACAGTAGTCCCCCACATTAGTTGCAGTATAAAGTAGTTCCTCACAATAGGTGCAGTATACAGTAGTCCCCCACATTAGGTACAGAATAAAGTAGTTCCCCACATTAGGTGCACTATACAGTAGTTACCCCACATTAGGTGCAGTATAAAGTAGTCCCCCACATTAGGTGCAGTATACAGTAGTCCCCCACATTAGGTGCAGTATAAAGTAGTTCCCCTCATTAGGTGCAGTATACAGTAGTCCCGCACATTAGGTGCATTATACAGTAGTCCCCCACATTAGGTGCAGTATACATTAGTCCCACTCATTAGGTGCAGTATGCAGTAGTCCCCCACATTAGGTGCAGTATACAGTAGTCCCACACATTAGGTGCAGTATACAGTAGTTCCCCCACATTAGGAGCAATATACAGTAGTCCCACACATTAGGTGCAGCATACAGTAGTCCCACACATTAGGAGCAGTATACTGTAGTCCCCCACATAAGTTGCAGTATACAGTAGTCCCCCACATTAGGTGCAGTATACATACAGTAGTCCCCCACATTAGTTGCAGTATAAAGTAGTTCCCCACATTAGGTGCAGTATACAGTAGTCCCCCACATTAGGTGCAGTATACAGTAGTCCCCCACATTAGGTGCAGTATAAAGTAGTTCCCCACATTAGGTGCAGTATACAGTAGTCCCCCACATTAGGTGCAGTATACAGTAGTCCCACTCATTAGGTGCAGTATACAGTAGTCCCCCACATTAGGTGCAGTATACAGTAGTCCCACACATTAGGTGCAGTATACAGTAGTTCCCCCACATTAGGAGCAATATACAGTAGTCCCACACATTAGGTGCAGTATACAGTAGTCCCCCACATTAGGAGAAGTATACAGTAGTCCACCACATAAGTTGCAGTATACAGTAGTCCCCCACATTAGGTGCAGTATACATACAGTAGTCCCCCACATTAGGTGCAGTATACATACAGTAGTCCCACACATTAGGTGCAGTATACAGTAGTCCCCCACATTAGGTGCAGTATACAGTAGTCCCACACATTAGGTGCATTATACAGTAGTCCCCCACATTAGGTGAAGTATAAAGTAGTTCCCCACATTAGGTGCAGTATACAGTAGTCCCACACATTAGGTGCAGAATACAGTAGTCCCCCACATTAGGTGCAGTATAAAGTAGTTCCCCACATTATGTGCAGTATACAGTAGTCCCACACATTAGGTGCAGTATACAGTAGTCCCCCACATTAGGAGCAGTATACAGTAGTCCCCCACATAAGTTGCAGTATACAGTAGTCCCCCACATTAGGTGCAGTATACATACAGTAGTCCCCCACATTAGTTGCAGTATAAAGTAGTTCCTCACAATAGGTGCAGTATACAGTAGTCCCCCACATTAGGTACAGTATAAAGTAGTTCCCCACATTAGGTGCACTATACAGTAGTTACCCCACATTAGGTGCAGTATAAAGTAGTCCCCCACATTAGGTGCAGTATACAGTAGTCCCCCACATTAGGTGCAGTATAAAGTAGTTCCCCTCATTAGGTGCAGTATACAGTAGTCCCGCACATTAGGTGCATTATACAGTAGTCCCCCACATTAGGTGCAGTATTCATTAGTCCCACTCATTAGGTGCAGTATACAGTAGTCCCCCACATTAGGTGCAGTATACAGTAGTCCCACACATTAGGTGCAGTATACAGTAGTTCCCCCACATTAGGAGCAATATACAGTAGTCCCACACATTAGGTGCAGCATACAGTAGTCCCCCACATTAGGAGCAGTATACTGTAGTCCCCCACATAAGTTGCAGTATACAGTAGTCCCCCACATTAGGTGCAGTATAAATACAGTAGTCCCCCACATTAGTTGCAGTATAAAGTAGTTCCCCACATTAGGTGCAGTATACAGTAGTCCCCCACATTAGGTGCAGTATACAGTAGTCCCCCACATTATGTGCAGTATAAAGTAGTTCCCCACATTAGGTGCAGTATACAGTAGCCCCCCACATTAGGTGCAGTATACAGTAGTCCCACTCATTAGGTGCAGTATACAGTAGTCCCCCACATTAGGTGCAGTATACAGTAGCCCCACACATTAGGTGCAGTATACAGTAGTTCCCCCACATTAGGAGCAATATACAGTAGTCCCACACATTAGGTGCAGTATACAGTAGTCCCCCACATTAGGAGAAGTATACAGTAGTCCCCCACATAAGTTGCAGTATACAGTAGTCCCCCACATTAGGTGCAGTATACATACAGTAGTCCCCCACATTAGGTGCAGTATACATACAGTAGTCCCACACATTAGGTGCAGTATACAGTAGTCCCCCACATTAGGTGAAGTATAAAGTAGTTCCCCACATTAGGTGCAGTATACAGTAGTCCCACACATTAGGTGCAGTATACAGTAGTCCCCCACATTAGGAGCAGTATACAGTAGTCCCCCACATAAGTTGCAGTATACAGTAGTCCCCCACATTAGGTGCAGTATACATACAGTAGTCCCCCACATTAGGTGCAGTATAAAGTAGTTCCCCACATTAGGTGCAGTATAAAGTAGTCCCCCACATTAGGTGCAGTATACAGTAGTCCCCCACATTAGGTGCAGTATACAGTAGTCCCCCACATTAGGTGCAGTATACAGTAGTCCCCCACATTAGGTGCAGTATACAGTAGTCCCCCACATTAGGTGCAGTATAAAGTAGTTCCCCACATTAGGAGCAGTATACAGTAGTTACAACACATTAGGTGCAGTATACAGTAGTCCCCCACATTAGGTGCAGTATACAGTAGTCCCCCACATTAGGTGTAGTATCCAGTAGTCCCCCACATTAGTTGCTGTATAAAGTAGTTCCCCTCATTAGGTGCAGTATACAGTAGTTCCGCACATTAGGTGCAGTATACAGTAGTCCCCCCACATTAGGTGCAGTATACAGTAGTCCCCCACATTAGGTGCAGTATACAGTAGTCCCCCACATTAGGTGCAGTATAAAGTAGTTCTCCACATTAGGTGCAGTATACAGTAGTCCCCCACATTAGGTGCAGTATACAGTAGTCCCACTCATTAGGTGCAGTATACAGTAGTCCCCCACATAAGTTGCAGTATACAGTAGTCCCCCACATTAGGTGCAGTATACATACAGTAGTCCCACACATTAGGTGCAGTATACAGTAGTCCCCCACATTAGGTGCAGTATAAAGTAGTTCCCCACATTAGGTGCAGTATACAGTAGTCCCACACATTAGGTGCAGTATACAGTAGTCCCCCACATTAGGAGCAGTATACAGTAGTCCCCCACATAAGTTGCAGTATACAGTAGTCCCCCACATTAGGTGCAGTATACATACAGTAGTCCCCCACATTAGGTGCAGTATAAAGTAGTTCCCCACATTAGGTGCAGTATACAGTAGTCCCCCACATTAGGTGGAGTATAAAGTAGTTCCCCACATTAGGTGCAGTATACAGTAGTCCCCCACATTAAGTGCAGTATACAGTAGTTACCACACATTAAGTGCAGTATACAGTTGTCCCCCACATTAGGTGCAGTATACAGTAGTCCCTCACATTAGGTGCAGTATACAGTAGTCCCCGACATTAGGTGCAGTATAAAGCAGTTCCCCACATTAGGTGCAGTATACAGTAGTCCCCAACATTAGGTGCAGTATAAATTAGTCCCCCACATTAGGTGCAGTATACAGTAATTCCCCACATTAGGTACAGTATACAGTGGTTCCCCACATTAGGTGCAGTACACAGTCCACAGTACACATACCCTAATGTCACCCATGTAAACTCCTCTACACCCCTCTGTCACCCATGTACACTTCTCTACACCCCTCAGCCTCCCATGTACACTCCTCTACATCCCACTTTGACCCATGTACACTCCTCTACACCCCTCTGTCACCCATGTATACTCCTCTACACCCCTCTGTCACCCATGTACACTCCTCTACACCCCTCTGTCACCCATGTACATTCCTCTACACCCCTCAGCCTCCCATGTACACTCCTCTACATCCCACTTTGACCCATGTACACTCCTCTACACCCCTCTGCCATCCATGTACACTACTCTACACCCCTCTGCCACCCTTGTACACTCCTCTACACCCCCTGCCACCCTTGTACACTCCTCTACACCCCTCTGTCACCCATGTACACTCCTCTACACCCCTCTGTCACCCATGTACATTCCTCTACACCCCTCAGCCTCCCATGTACACTCCTCTACATCCCACTTTGACCCATGTATACTCCTCTACACCCCTCTGTCACCCATGTATACTCCTCTACACCCCTCTGTCACCCATGTACACTCCTCTACACCCCTCTGTCACCCATGTACATTCCTCTACACCCCTCAGCCTTCCATGTACACTCCTCTACATCCCACTTTGACCCATGTACACTCCTCTACACCCCTCTGCCATCCATGTGCACTACTCTACACCCCTCTGCCACCCTTGTACACTCCTCTACACCCCCTGCCACCCTTGTACACTCCTCTACACCCCTCTGTCACCCATGTACACTCCTCTACACCCCTCTGTCACCCATGTACACTCCTCTACACCCCTCTGTCACCCATGTACACTCCTCTACACCCTTCTGTCACCCATGTAAACACCTCCACACCCCTCTGTCACCCATGTACACTCCTCTACACCCCTCTGACACCCATATACACTCCTCTACACCCCTGTCACCCCACTGAAACCCATGTACACTCCTCTACACCCCTCTGTCACCCATGTACACTCCTCTACACCCCTCTGTCACCCATGTACACTCCTCTACACCCCTCTGTCACCCATGCACACTCCTCTACACCCCTCCGTCACCCATGTTCACTCCTCTACACCCCTCTGCCACCCATGTACACTCCTCTACACCCCTCTGTCACTCATGTACACTCCTCTTCACCCCTCTGCCAAACATGTACACTCCTCTACACTCCTCTGTCACCCATGTACACTCCTCTACACCCCTCAGCCTCCCATGTACATTCCTCTACACCCCTCTGTCACCCATGTTCACTCCTCTACACCCCTCTGCCACCCATGTACACTCCTCTACACCCCTATGTCACCCATGTACACTCCTCTACACCCATCTGCCACCCATATACACTCCTCTACACCCCTTTGTCACCCATGTTCACTCCTCTACACCCCTCTGCCACCCATGTACACTCCTCTACACTCCTCTGTCACCCATATACACTCCTCTACACCCCTCTGTCACCCATGTACACTCCTCTACACCCCTCTGTCACCCATGTACACGCCTCTACACCCCTCTGTCACCCATGTACACTCCTCTACACCCCTCTGTCACCCATGTACACTCCTCTACACCCCTCTGCCATCCATGTACACTACTCTACACCCCTCTGCCACTCTTGTACACTCCTCTACACCCCCTGCCACCCATGTACACTCCTCTACACCCCTCTGTCACCCATGTACACTCCTCTACACCCCTCTATCACCCATGTACACTCCTCTACACCCCTCTGTCACCCATGTACACTCCTCTACACCCTTCTGTCACCCATGTAAACTCCTCCACACCCCTCTGTCACCCATGTACACTCCTCTACACCCCTCTGACACCCATATACATTCCTCTACACCCCTGTCACCCCTCTGAAACCCATGTAAACTCCTCTACACCCCTCTGTCACCCATGTACACTCCTCTATACCCCTTTGTCCCCCATGCACACTCCTCTATACCCCTCTGTCACCCATATACACTCCTCTACACCCCTCTGTCACCCATGTACACTCCTCTACACCCCTGTCACCCATGTACACTCCTCTACACCCCTATGTCACCCATGTACACTCCTCCACACCCCTCTGTCACCCATGTACACTCCTCTACACCCCTCTGTCACCCATGTACACTCGTCTACACCCCTCTGTCACCCATGTTCACTCCTCTACACCCCTCTGCCACCCATGTACACTCCTCTACACCCCTATGTCACCCATGTGCACTCCTCTACAACCCTCTATCACCCATGTACACTCCTATACACCCCTTTGTCACCCATGTACACTGCTCTACACCCCTCCGTCACTCATGTACACTCCTCTTCATCCCACTTTGACCCATGTACAGTCCTCTACACCCCTCTGCCATCCATGTACACTCCTCTACACCCCTCTGCCACCCTTGTACACTCCTCTACACCCCCTGCCACCCATGTACACTCCTCTATACCCCTCTGTCACCCATGTACACTCCTCTACACCCCTCTGTACACTCCTCTACACCCCTCTGTCACCCATGTACACTCCTCTACACCCTTCTGTCACCCATGTAAACTCCTCCACACCCCTATGTCACCTATGTACACTCCTCTACACCCCTCTGACACCCATATACACTCCTCTACACCCCTCTGTCACCCATGTACACTCCTCTCCACCCCTCTGACACCCATGTACACTCCTCTACACCCCTCTGTCACCCATGTACACTCCTCTCCACCCCTCTGACACCCATGTACACTCCTCTACACCCCTCTGTCACCCATGTACACTCCTCTCCACCCCTCTGTCACCCATGTACACTCCTCTACACCCCTCTCACACCCATATACATTCCTCTACACCCCTCTGTCACCCATGTACACTCCTCTACACCCCTCTGACACCCATGTACACTCCTCTACACCCCTCTGTCACTCATGTACATCCCTGTCACCCCTCTACACCCCTCTGTCACCCATATACACTCCATTACACCCCTCTGCCACCCATGTACTCCCCTCTACACCCCTCTGTCACCCATGTACACTCCTCTACACCCCTCTGACACCCATGTACACTCCTCTACACCCCTCTGACACCCATATACATTCCTCTACACCCCTCTGTCACCCATGTACACTCCTCTACACCCCTCTGACACCCATGTACACTCCTCTACACCCCTCTGTCGCCCATGTACACCCCTGTCACCCCTCTACACCCCTCTGCCACCCATGTACACTCCATTACACCCCTCTGCCACCCATGTACTCCCCTCTACACCCCTCTGTCACCCATGTACACTCCTCTACACCCCTCTGACACCCATGTACACTCCTCTACACCCCTCTGTCACCCATGTAGACTCCTCTATACCCCTCTGACACCCATGTACACTCCTCTACACCCCTCTGTCACCCCTGTACACCCCTCTTTCACCCCTCTACACCCATCTGTCTCCCATGTACACTCCTCTATACCCCTTTGTCATCCATGTACACTCCTCTACACCCCTCTGTCATCCATGTACACTCCTCTACCCCCCTCTGTCACCCACGTACACTCCTCTACACCCCTCTGTCACCCATATACACTCCTCTACACCCTTCTGTCACCCCTCTACACTCCTCTGTCACCCCTCTACACACCAGTCACCCATGTACAGTCCTCTACACGCCCCTTTCACCCATGTACTCTCCTCTACACCCATCTGTCACCCCTGTACACCCCTCTGTCACCCCTCTACAACCATCTGTTTCCCATGTACACTCCTCTTCACCCCTCTGCCACCCATGTACACTCCTCTACACTCCTCTGTCATCCATATACACTCCTCCACACCCCTGTCACCCATGTACATTCCTCTACACCCCTGTTACCCATGTACACACCTCTACACCCCTCTGTCAACCATGTACACTTCTCTACACCCCTCTGTCACCCATGTTCACTCCTCTACACCCCTCTGCCACCCATGTACACTCCTCTGTCACCCATGTACATTCCTCTACACCCCTCAGCCTCCTATGTACATTCCTCTACACCCCTTTGTCACCCATGTACACTCCTCTACACCCCTCTGTCACCCATGTTCACTCCTCTACACCCCTCTGCCACCCATGTACACTCCTCTACACCCCTATGTCACCCATGTGCACTCCTCTACACCCCTCTGCCACCCATGTACACTCCTCTACACTCCTCTGTCACCCATGTACACTCCTATACACCCCTCTGACACCCATGTACACTCCTCCACACTCCTCTGTCACCCATGTACACTCCTCTACACCCCTCTGTCACCCATGTACACTCCTCTACACCCTTCTGTCACCCATATACACTCCTCTGTCACCCCTCTACACACCAGTCACCCATGTACAGTCCTCTACACGCCACTTTCACCCATGTACACTCCTCTACACCCATCTGTCACCCATAACCCTCTACACCCCTCTGTCACCCATATACACTCTTCTACACCCATCTGCCACCCATGAACACTCCTCTACACTCCTCCGCCACCAATGTACACTCCTCTACACCCCTCTGTCACCAATGTACACTCCTCTACACCCCTCTTTCCCCCATGTACACTCCTCTACACCCATCTGTCACCCATAACCCTCTACACCCCTCTGCCACCAATGTACACTCCTCTACACCCCTCTGTCCCCCATGTACACTCCTTCACACCCCTCTGTCCCCCATGTACACTCCTCTACACCCTCCTGTCACCCATGTACACTCCTCTACACCCTTCTGTCACCCATATACACTCCCCTGTCACCCCTCTACACACCAGTCACCCATGTACACTCCTCTACACGCCACTTTCACCCATGTACACTACTCTACACCCATCTGTCACCCATATACACTCCTCTACTCCTTTGGATAGGGGATAAGATGTCTCAGGGCCGGAGTACCCCTTTAAGATGGGAATTTGCTTCTACTCCAGACAGTTCCTGACATGGACGGAGGTGTCAGCAGAAAGCACTGTGGTCGTGACAGAAAATAAATCCAAAAAGAAAATAACCTCTGGAGAATACAGCCGCTAATAAATACTGGAAGGATTAAGATTTTTTTTTTTTAATAGAAGTAATTTACAAATCTGTTAAACTTTCTGGCACCAGTTGACGTACAAAAAAAAAAAAGTTTTCCACCAGAATACCCCTTTAAAGTACTGTGCACAACGTATATGTGGTTTATTGCTGGGGTATGCGTGCTGTTTGACAAAACACGGTGGCAGGGGAAGTCTGACCATGAGGCTATTTGGTAGTAAACAGGTAATAGCATGAGGAACTTATTCTATGACCATTACATTGTTGGGTCTACATCAGGGGTCTCAAACTGGTGGCCCTCCAGGTGTTGCAAAACTTTAACTCCCAGCATTCCCGACAACCATTAGCTGCAGAAAATGTCTGTCTGGGCATGTGCAGGCATGCTGGGAGTTGAAGTTTTGCATCATTGAGGGCCACCAGTTTGAGACCCGTGGTCTATATGCTTATTTTAAAATAGGCGGAAAGTGATGACTGTGTACTGCCGGTGTGAGCTGTGACATCAGCATTCGTGGCTTGTGTGAGGACACACCACTGGTGGAGAGATGTGAGAGCGACATCAGCCACCATAGAGCCACATGGAGCGACATCAGCCACCAGGCCAGTATTTTACAGGCACAGCCTTTACTTTGCCGACCCTGCCGGTATTTTTATATAAAAAATACTGGCAATGCAATGGTCGGTATTTATCCAACCAATCCGACTCCTGGAATGGATCCAGCCAATCAGATTCCCGGAATATTGCACCATATACTATACCAGTGTTTCCCAACCAGAGCGCCTCCAGCTGTTGCAAAACTGAAAACTCCAGCATGCTCGGACAGCCGTTGGCTGTCCGGGCATGCTGGGAGTTGCAGTTTTGCGACAGCTGGAGGCACCCCTGGTTGGGAAACACTGGTTTAGGCTGGGTTCACATCACATTTTTACCATACTACGGATGGAACAGTACGGGAAAAAGTAAACCGTATGCGTTTTTAAACCGTATACTGTTTTTAAAAGTGCATATAGTTCCATCCATTTAAAAAAAAAAAAACAAAACATACGTTTTTGAAAATGGGAGGGATCTTGGGTGGGGACATTAGGGTGCAAATGCACATGTGCAAAGTAAAAACCGTATATGTTTTCACGTATGGAACCGTATACATGTGCGTTTTCCATTGACGTCCATTTAAAAAAACAAAAACGTATGCGGTTGCAGTACGGTTTTTACATCGGAGTCAAAACCGTGGTTGACTACGATTTTGTCTCCAGTTTAATAACCGTACTGCAATCGCATACGTTTTGTTTAACATGGAAGTCAATGGAAAACGCACATGTATACGGTTCCATACGGGAAAACATACAGTTTTTCTTTGCACATGCGCATTTGCATCCTAAAGTCCCCACCCAAGACCCCTCCCATTAAAAATGGACAACATTTTCAAAAACGGACGGAACTGTATGCACTTTTAAAAACAGTATACAGTTTAAAAATGCATACGGTTTACTTTTTTCAATACTGTTCCATCCGTTTTTTGCCATACGGTTTTCTTTAGAAAAACGGATTGAAAACATTCTGGCAAAAACGTGATGTGAACTCAGCCTTAGAGAGGACAGCAGAAGAGACAGCTGGAGCCGGGGGACAGACAAGTACTATCCGTGACATGAATAGCACCTGAATAAGAATTGCTGAAGCAGCACAGGGACTACAGAGTGTTAACCCTGAAGTAGGATCATCTGAGAGAGATTAACAGGTTGTACCCGGCTCTCTCGTACCCCAGCCGGACCAGCAGTGAACTCCATTTACTTTAATGAGCCGACCGGAGTCAAACGGTGACTCCGATCGGCTCATTTTTGACCCGTATGCGGTTTCCTGACCGGACCTAGAACCGTAATTCTGCTGCTTCAGCAGCATCGTGAGTTAACTCTTTCCTTGCTGGGCTCCTGGATGGTATACCTGGGTACACTATGCACCCCAGTATTCTATACAGCTGGCGTAGGTAAGTAGTGATGCTCTGCACCCTGTATACGCTATATATCACTCCTCACCTCCTTACACTCTGTGGACCGGGCGCTCTGCATCCGACCCATGGAGTGGTGCCTGAAGGCAGTAAAAAAAATTGCCACAAGATACAAAAATGATTGTTTCCACACACCAGCAAAAACGCAAGGAAAGAACACAAGAAAAACTGAATAAACGCAGGAAAAAGCTGTGAGTTTTTCTGGCGTTTTTACTGGTGAACAAAAAACCTCAATGAAATCCGAGTGTCAAAGCAATAGAACAAAATCCCTACGTCCACTTTTCCTGTGAGGTGCAGCTCAGGTGTCCAAATAGAACTGTGTGGAGATTTAGAACTTTGAACAAAATTTATCCTGTGCCGGGGCGTGGCTTGGCGCGCTGGCTGCTAGACGTGCACCCTGAGAGCTCCTGCCTGGGCCGGTAGATAACGGGCTACTACGACGGGTTATGGGAAGGCGCCGACAGAATAAACAGCACCAACAGCTGCCTCAACCCTCCGGGGACCCCTCGCACCTGATTTCTGCGTTCTTTCATCCTCCTGGGCTGCATACGGGGAAGTCCCGAACAACGGAGCCGATAGCAGTAATGGCCGCAGCCGGAAGTGAAGCTCTGGCTCCGGCTCTGTGCGCAGCAACAACAAGCTCTGAGCCTGCTCACCTCTCCTCCACCGCCTTAGCTCCTGTGGGGAGATCCGTACAGGACCGACAGAGACAGACCACGGGAACAACAGTGGACACTCACCCGCAATCCACAGGTACGGAGCACTCCTCACCTCTCGCTCCCCTGGGTAATGGGCAGCCCCTTATGACCACACTGCTCCCTCGGGAAGACCCTCAGCAGCCTCCGGTCTCCACACAGCATCTACCCGCCTCTGCTTCCCCCGCAGGTGCCTCTCCCTCAGCAGACGTAGCAGAGGAGGCCTCCTCAGCAACACGCCGCCACGGAGGTCGGGATAATCTTCCTCCACTTCAGAGGCCCCATCTCACCCGGAATGCTTCTGAATCCCCATGCTATGGGTCTTCATCAAAGGCTCCTAATCCTGAACTTCCAGACCACCATCTATCACAGAGGGAGTCCATGAGGCCACCCACTACTTCCTCCCTGGGAAAAACAGGACCCCCCTTCACAGTTCTTGGGGGTGTCCCTTCCAGCTCTGAATTGCATACAGATTCTGGGCCCCAACAACTATCCCCTGGTTCTCCCAGGGCCCCGGGTCCCCCACCCCGAAATGTGCAGGACTGGGCAACTGAAATGGAGGTTGCGGGATCTGACCCAGATAAAAACTCCTGCGACTCTTCCTCTGACACTGACACCCCAGACTACTGGGGTGAAAGCCCTCCAGCAAAAAAAAAGCTATTTAAGACACCCCTGAAAATGTCCACTGGCAAAACGGGCAAATCCAACTATTCCTCTTCTGATGACTCACACTCTTGCCCGAAACGCTTGCTTCACTCTCAGAAGCTGAAACCACATTCCACACATGGAGGTGTCTGGACCTCTCCACCTAAAGGGGTCGTGGGTGCTGTCTTACCCTCTCCTGAAGCAGCGGTCAATACCCTCAAAGGTCATCCTGAATTACAGGCCTTGCTCGCACTGCTGCCAACTAAAGCGGATATGGCCTCACTGGCATCTGACCTGAAAGCAGCGTGGAAGAGTGACCTTGTGCCGGTCAAAGCAGAGATCTCGAGTCTGCAAGCCAGGGTCCAAACCCTGGAAGACTTCCAGTCGTCTGTTACTAATCAGATACAATCCCTACAGGACTCTACTAAACGCCTATCCCTACAGCAATCTGCGACAATTGAACACCTGGACGACATTGATAATCGTAACCGCAGGAATAACATACGGCTTAAGGGCCTGCCTGAATCAGTAAAACCACAAGAGCTGGAAAAAACGGTGCAACGTTTGCTTAATGAAGTCCTTCAAAAACCTCCAGATAACATGATTGAACTTGATAGAGTACACCGTGCACTTAAAGCAAAGAATCCTGACCCGAACAAGCCTAGAGATGTCATATGTCGGGTACACCACTTCACTCAAAAGGATGCGATCATGAGAAATGCCCGTACCCTAAAGACTCTCACCTACAATGGGTCACTGGTGCAACTCTACCCAGATCTCTCCCTTCGAACACTTCGACTGAGGGCAACACTGAAGCCATTACTACAAACCCTTCTCAACGCACAGATTCAATACAAGTGGGGCTACCCCTTTGCCCTGATAGCCCACCATGGCACAACCATGGCTACCTTGAGACGCCCTGATGATCTTCTCAACTTTCTGCACACTTTTAAACTCCCGCCAATCCACCTCCCCGAATGGGAGCAGCTCTATTCTGGAACTGATCCATCCCCTATCCACAGATCACATGCTGCTCAGGGGTACGGCACACAGCGACAGACGACCCCACTTCCCCAACGACAGAAAAGGAAGACCTGAAGGCTGCGGAGTGGGCCTGAATGCCCCGTTGTTTGGTACCCTCCTGAAGGACCCTCTGAAGACTCTGAGCTACTGATCATTCCACTGGACTCTCTGGAATGCCATACGTAATATTGTTCTCACTGTGTTTTATTGACCTTTTCTAAGATATAATACCGATCTTCCTTAAGAAGTCTCGGTCATCGTTCCTACCCGTTCTCATACTGCTGTACATTGAAACTGCTCGTAACTCTGTTTTCCCCCCCCATGACCCACTGTCCATTGGCCTCCATAGGGTTTATTGCCCACCTAGTAGCCATCTGCCCGTAACTTAGCGTACCCTCCTCCCTGCCATAGGGATGAGTGGTCACATATAGAATCATTAGGCCCCGGCCTTAGTCTGACCCTTGCTCACATTTTTTGATGATAGCTGTTTTGCGACCACCTATTCTCGGCTGTCGCGCTTTCCATGTTTCCCCCATTAGGATCCTTGCTAGGCTGGTCCTGGCTTGGTTTTGGGCCCTTATGGCCATTCTCTTTAGTCCCCTTGCTGGGGTGTCTATGCCCCAGCTGCTGTGTCTTCCCTCCACCTCCTTCCTTCACTCCTCTGCTCCTCACTCTTTCCTCTGTTTTGTTCTCAATTTTAGGTCTGAGGCGTTTCCTGCTATACTCCTGTTCGGATTGGAGGTCTGGATGTCACCTGGGCACCTGGGTAAGTGGTCCTTACACCCATCTTATATGCAATGGCGGCTGACATTAAGATAGCATCTATTAACGTGCAGGGCTTCAACACACCTGAAAAGAGAGCTCAAACCTTATATTCTTTTCACAGACAGAAAGTACACATCCTGATGCTTCAGGAGACTCATTTTAAGGAGGGACATCTCCCGACACTTAACTCTAGGTACTATCCGAATTGGTACCATAGTACCAATTCGGAGGCCAGAACGAAGGGGGTGTCAATTGCTTTCCACGGATCACTCCCCATAAAAGTCACCTCTTCCTTGATAGATCCTAACGCCCGCTATGTTTTCCTGAATTGCACAATTGCGGATCGTAATTTCACAATAGCTTCCATATACGCCCCCAACCACTCCCAAATCACCTTCCTGCTTCGTACACTGGACACTCTATCGTCATTTGCCACGGGCTCCATAATTCTATGTGGAGATATGAACGTCCCGCTCTTCCCCTCATGCGATACCTCCTCGGGTCACTCAACACTATCCCATGCCAAACTTAGGGCACTACGCCAGAAACTACACACGTTACAGCTTAGCGACACTTGGAGAGCGCTTCACCCGGAAGGTAGGGATTACACCTTTTATTCGCACCCTAGGCAATCTTACAGTAGACTTGATTACATATTCTTCCCGCACCACCTTCTCACCAATATCTCCGTGGCCTCCATTGGAGTTATGACCCACTCTGATCACGCTCCTGTGTTCTGCACATTCTCTATCCCCTCCTTTGCCAAACCTCACTCTTCATGGAGACTAAACGAATCGCTGCTATTGGACACGTTGTGCCTCCAAAAACTCAAATCCTCAATACATCAGTTTACGCTAGATCACTCATCAGACCCCACTTCTTCAGCTATAAAATGGGATACTTTGAAATGTGTACTTAGGGGTGTTCTGATGAAACATGGGGCAAGGCTTAAGAGGGAAGCGTCCGCTAGGTTTCTCTCTTTATCACAGTCATTACACAGACTAGAGACACAACACAAAGCCTCGCAACAAGATGCAGTTTACAGGGAGCTGATACGGATACGCCATGAACTCCTGACCCTGCTGACTACTAAACATCGACATTATAAACAACTCACGGGTAAAGTCTTTTATGAATGGGGCAATAAATCTGGTAGACTATTAGCTTCTGCCCTTAGGAATAAACGCTCCTCCACTTATATCCCTGCTATCCACTCGCCTTCGGGCTCCACTACCCACCTCACCCCTGACATATTGGCCGCATTTCAGAACTATTACAATGGTCTATATAACCTCCCTTGTCCATCTGCCCTCTCTACTCCCTCCTCAGACCCGCACTCACTGCAGGCATACTTAGATGACACGGCACTCCCATCTCTGCCACCTGAAACCATCCAAACACTGGAGGCCCCTTTCACCCCTGAGGAGCTGGAGTTAGTGATTTCGGCACTACCGGCCGGAAAGAGCCCTGGCCCAGATGGCTACACCGCGAAGTTCTTCAAGACACTTCGTTCTGAATTGCTATCCCCGCTCCTCTCGGCGTTCAATGAGGTCGCACCTGGATCGCCACTCCCGCCCTCCTTCTTACGAGCATTTGTGACAGTAATACCCAAAGAGGGGAAAGACCCTTTATTATGCCCCAGCTACCGCCCTATTTCCTTGATTAATGTTGATGCCAAGATTTTCGCGAAGTTGTTGGCAAACAGACTGGCGGACCACATGGATTCTCTGATCCACCCTGATCAAGTGGGCTTTGTAAGAGGTCGAGAGGCGCGTGATAACACCATGCGAGCGTTCTCGACTATACATTATGCTCAGAGCCAACACCTCCCCCTGATGTTGCTCTCGTTGGATGCAGAGAAAGCTTTTGATCGGGTGGACTGGGAGTTCATGGAAGCCGCTTTATTACAGGTAGGCCTAGGTCCCCTTATGCTGGGGCGTATTAAAGCACTCTATACTGATCCTATGGCACAAATACGAATTAATGGCCAACTCTCTGCCCCCTTCAGAATTAAGAATGGTACGAGGCAGGGCTGTCCCCTCTCCCCGCTCTTGTATGTTCTATGTATGGAACATCTCCTCGTGGACATCAGACGGAACCCGGACATCCAGGGGATAGCACTCTCTCAATGCCAGTATAAATGCTCTGCATATGCAGATGACCTCCTCCTGTTCCTGTCCTCCCCATTGCTCTCCCTACCCTCACTATTGACCACCATTCGCAGGTACTCTAGTTATAGCAATTATAAGATTAACCCATCCAAATGTGAGGCCATGAATATTACGCTCCCCCCCGCGATTGTGAAGTCCTTGATGGCTTCCTACCCGTTTAAATGGCAAACGCACTCACTTAAGTATCTGGGCATTCAGGTACCCAGGAACCACATCGATACATACCGACTGAACTACGCCCCACTTTTACAAACGTTACGCGCAGACCTGGCCAGATGGGAGCGCAGAGACTTTTCGTGGCTGGGTAGGGTCAACATACTGAAAATGAATCTCCTCCCACGTCTGCTCTATTTATTCTCTTGCATACCACTGTATCTGCCCCGCTCCTTTTTCAGAGAGGTGGCTGCGATCCAGTCTGGCTTTGTCTGGGCACGGCGGCACCCCCGACTGGCGAGACAGACCTTAATACGTAGGAAAAGAGATGGGGGTCTAGCGTTACCAGATCCGACTCTATACTATCTAGCCACGGTCCTCAATAGGGTCTTAGATGGCTTCCACCACAGATCAAAAAAACAATGGGTGATTTTTGAAAGTAGGGCCATGGGAACGGATGTCAAAACATTGTTATGGACACCTGGCCTTTTGACTATTAAAACCACCCCCCCGAATATACCTCCAATCGCAGGATCGGTACTTAGGACATATAAAACTTACCTGTCCCATAGGCATTTCATCCCTTCTCCTGGCCCATTATCACCCCTCTTTAGCAACCCGGCCTTTCCACCGGGTCAACACTCTCACTCCTTCCTCTCCTTCTGTAGAGATGAAGCCCCAATGCTTCGAGACTTAATATCCCACAATGAATTACGACCCCTATCGGATCTCTTGCATATCCCCACCCCCCCTACCTTCACGCAGACCTTCCAATATGCCCAACTCACGCATTTTCATAATTCGCAAAGAGACAGAATGGCCCTGTATAGACCCCTCACACCATTCGAACAACTTTGTACCTCTGCTACTCCAATACGTAAATCTGTCAGCACCTTATACACACACCTCCTTGACGCAACCTCCACATCACCCCCGTCCTATTGCAATGCATGGGAAAGGGAATTAGATTGCCAGATCACGAGCTCGGAGTGGAGACAAGCCTTCTCATGGTGCCACCGGTCCTCCATCTCCTGCAAAACACAGGTACTCAATTATAAGATACTTGCAAGATGGTATCGCGTACCCTCATTACTTGCTCGCATGTATCGGAATGTTCCCGATACCTGCTGGCGTTGTGGAGAACCAGGTGGCACCATGACCCATATCTGGCTTACATGTCCAGCCCTGACATCCTTTTGGGAACAGACATTGGATATTATATCCAGATTGACTGGGGCTCGGGTGACTAGGGAACCCAAGATGATCTTACTGTCCATTTTGCCGGAACAATTGCACAAACCCACCTCCAGACTACTCCATTTCCTCCTCCTGGCTGCCAGGACTGTAATCCCCCGCCTATGGCGCTCACATGTGCCTCCTTCAGTCTCAGACTGGCTTAAAGAAGTATCCCACCTACATAGAATGGAGGAACTGATTGCTGACTCCCGTAAACAAATCGACCGTTTCTACTCTACCTGGAGACCCTGGTCAGAGTTTATGTCCTCACACAGTTTTGAAGCCCTGCACGTAGCCTCGTGATACACCGCCTACTGCCATTGCTTGCTGAACCTCGGTGGCTACACCGATCCTCTCCACCAGGTGCCCGGGTGATGCCGGAGTTCGTGCCCGAATTGACTTTTACTTCGAAGTGTTGAATGTATATGTTGCTCTCACCGGACCTCTCTCTTTCCCCTCCACCCTCCTCGTCCCTTCTCTCCCTCTATCTTGCTCTTTTTCTCTTTCTCCCTGGCTTTGTTCTTTTTCTTATTTTTTTTCTCATTTCCTGCCTTAACCCTTCCCACATGTCTTTAGCATCACCATATTGTGGTTAGGTATCCCCCTTTACTGAGGCCCAGGGTGAATGTTTTCTTGGACTCGCTCTCCCATGATCTACCTGAATATGCTCCCTGGGATATATGGATCACTCGTAGACCCGTGCGGTCTCCCGCTGGACCTTACCCAGTCCATACAGGTCCATGCGATAGACTAGGTTGCTCACATACTTACAAATTTCCTCCAACTGGATGGACTTAGTACGACCCCTGGGGCCCACTAGTCAAGACACCATAGAACCCCTGGGAATAGTAGTCACTCCCCTGAGGAACATCGTGTCCATGGAAACATTTATCTCACGTCCTCAATGTTCTGTTTTTTTTTTTGACATTGGCACTGTTATATTTGACTCATTGATTGTCATCGCCTAACGGCCTCGCATGATATTGTTAAAGTGTTATTGCTTTTTCTTGACATAAAATCAATAAAAACTTACTTTGGAAAAAAAAAAAAAAAATTTATCCTGTGCCTTGCAATTGCACCAAATTTAGACCAACCAAAACAATCTACAAAAAACATGTACCTACAACAAGGATAAATTTTCCCCAATGTATATGTGTGATTGTGTGTATATGTAGTAAAGCTGAGTGTGAGTGTGTGTATATGCAGTAGTGCTGAGTGAGTGTGTGTATATGTAGCTGTAGCCGAGTATGTGATTGTGTATATGCAGCAGAGCTGAGTGTGTGATCAGGTGTATGTAGCAAAGCTGAGTGTGTGATTGTGTAAATGCAGTAGAGCTGAGTGTGAGTGTGTGTATATGCAGTAGTGCTGAGTGAGTGTGTTTATATGTAGCTGTAGCTGACTGTGTGATTGTGTTTATGCAGCAGAGCTGAGTGTGTGATCAGGTGTATGTAGCAGAGCTGAGTGTGTGATTGTGTAAATGCAGTAGAGCTGAGTGTGTGATTGTGTAAATGCAGCAGAGCTGAGTGTGTGATTGTGTATATGTAGCAGAGCTGAGTGTGTGATTTTGTAAATGCAGTAGAGCTGAGTGAGTGATCAGGTGTACGTAGCAGAGTTGAGTGTGTGCGTGGTCGTGCTTATACATAATCACACATTCAGCTCTGCTCCATACACATGTCGCACACTAATTTCTGCTACATGTACATGATCACACACTCAGCTCTGGTACATGTACACAGTGTTTACCAACCAGGGTACCTCCAGCTTTGGCAAAACTGCAACTCCCAGCATGCCAAGTTTTGCAACACTTGGAGACATTCTGGTTGGTAAACACTGATATAGAGGTAAGGGGACAGATTGTTCAGCAAAATTACATATTTTTTAAACCCAGATATTCTGTGGGAGATTCTCAAAAACTTATGTAATTTCTGTTCCAGCGATATGATTCACACCTTTTTTTTCTCCTCACATTTTCAAAGGTCTCTTGTGCTGCTTTGAAAATATGTGAAAATTCATTTTCGCACCTCAATTTTTTTTTTGCAGCCATATTGGATTTTTTTTGCGCCAAATTTTACATCCCAGAAAATTCTTGCAGAAACATCTCACAAAATATTCCATGGTTTCTAGTGCTCAGTGATAACTGTATAAATAAAACATTTCTGAGCTTAAATGTGAGTGCAGGAGCAGTGACCAAGAAAAAGATAAAATTAAAAAAATATATATGTTTTAAGGCTGATTTATCAGCCTGTATTTGTGGGAGGGGCGGGATTTCGCTATAAGAACCCAGCGGCAGTACCCGAGCTTGACGCCGCGGGTTCGTCACGTGATGTCAGCAAGTCAGCTGACCAGAAGTAGGATGTAGCGTTAGTGCGGGTGGTGAGTATGCCTGTCGGGGCTCCCGGTCCGGCGACTTACAACTACGGGCGGTGAGTATGTGGCGCTGCGGAGACCGGGAGCCGGGGCAACTACATGTTACAAGCATATTCCACATTGCCCGCCGCCCGCAGCCTCTGTTACTATGCGGGCACTCGTGACACGTGACACGCAATTAGCGGCTCTGTCGGATCTGAGGTGGACTACAGGGTAAGTGTAATTTTTCATAGCAATGGTATGGATTCGGCTTGCTGCCGGCACGTTGGGAAGTTGCCACCGGGCGGGACTTCACTATATCGGTTCTTCAGTACACGGGGAGAGCTCTTATCATAAACGCCCCATAACCCATCCCGGTGTCTGCACTGGGTCATTTGGGGAAGCTGCTACGGTTGTTTAGGGTATTTACTCACAGGAGCTGTTTCCTCATGCACAGGGGACATGTTTTCAATGACCTATGGGGTATTGTGAGTTCATAATTGTTGGTTATCTGTACAGCATACTCAGGTCACGTGTTTACATTTAAATCCAGGGTGCAGTCACTTTGTGCAATGTGAATCGGAGTAGCACAGGGGATTGCAGTCTCATAAGTTCGGGGGTCTCCTAATCTTATTGGTATACATTAGTCGTCAGTAGCAAGCACACACACACACACAAGAATAAATATATATATATATATATATATATATATATATATACACACACATTTCTACAAATTGCCTTATAAGTACGCTCTTATAGTAATTCTGTGCACACAGACGGTAATGTAGCCGGGCACACGCTTCATTATTCTATGCTATATGGTCATATAGTCGTCGGTGTACACGCTCTTATAATTCAATCTTTGTACACGGTCATATAGTTGGTCACTGCATATTTGTTGGTCACCGCATATATAGTTGGTCACTGCGTATATTGTTGGTCACTGCATATATAGTTGGTCACTGCATATATAGTTGGTCACTGCATATATCGTTGGTCACTGCATATATTGTTGGTCACTGCATATATAGTTGGTCACTGCATATATAGTTGGTCACTGCATATATCGTTGGTCACTGCATATATTGTTGGTCACTGCATATATTGTTGGTCACTGCATATATTGTTGGTCACTGCATATATAGTTGGTCACTGCATATATAGTTAGTCACTGCACATATAGTTGGTCACTGCATATATAGTTGGTCACTGCATATATAGTTGGTCACTGCATATAGTTGTTTTTGTGCATACTCATATAATTTGTTCGCTCCAATAATTCTGCGCATACAGCCATATAGTTGTTCTGTGCACATGCCCTCATAAGTGCTGTACACACGTTCGTAGCATTCATACTATACACACATTTGTAGGATTTATACTGTACTCTGTACACACGCTCGTAGGATTCATGCTGTACACATGCTTGTGGCGTTTATACTGTTCACTTGCTTGTAGGATTTATACTGTACACACGCTTGTGCATACTTTTAAGATTCATGCTTGTACCATTTATACTGTACACATGCTTGTACATGCTTGTAGGATTTATGCTGTACACACACTTGTAGGAATTTTGCTGTACACACACTAGTAGGATATGCTGTACACATGCTTGTAGGATTCATACTGTACACGCGCTTGTAGGAATTGTACTGTACACACATTTGTAGATCTATGGGTTTCTCACGCTCGTAGGATTTACACTGTACATGCTTGTTGGGTTGGATTATTTGTGTGTTCATGGGGTTCATGCTGTGCGTGCGCTTGTGACATGTGTGCGGTACGTGCACTGTGGGTTTGTGAGGTTCGCGCACTCGTGGCGTTTGTGCCGCGCACATGCTCGGACAGCGCATGGGGTGTTGCCCTGTGCGCAGGTACGTGGTCTTAATAGTTACTACATGCATGCATATTCTTTGTCATCGGTTGTGATTGGCCACATGTGCGTTTGCTTTGATGGTGCATACACGCATAGTTGGCCTGAGTATACGGTCATCTAGTTTGGTGGTACAGCCACGCAAAGCTGTTATTCAACAATTTCGCACATAGTCGTTCTGTACATCTGTATATAGGCAGGGAGATACATGGTGTAGTTGTTACTGACACGTCTTCAGAACAATAACGCGTTACAGGTGGTGTATACCCATTTTGCCTGCCACGCCAGCAGGGGGGGGTACGTTGCATTATTGTTACTGACACGCCTTCAGCACAACAATAACACGACACATAGGTAGTGTATACCCATTATACCTGCCACGTCTGCAGGGGGATACACTGCATAGTCGTTGTTACTGACACGTCTTCAGAGCAACGACATTACGACACATAGGTGGTGTATACCCATTATACCTGCCACGTCTGCAGGGGGATACATTGCATAGTTGTTGTTACTGACACGTCTTCAGAGCAATGACATTACGACACATAGGTGGGGTATACCCATCATGCCTGCCACATCTGCAGGGCGTTACATTGCACAATTGTTGTTACTGACACGCCTTCAGAGCAACGACGTTACGACACTCAGATTGTGTATACCTATTATACCTGCCACGTCTGCAGGGGGATACATGGCATAATTGTTGTTACTGACACGCCTTCAGAACAACAACGTTACGACACATAAGCGGTGATATACTCAGTATTCCTGTCTGTGCGGATAAGTTGCTCTGTGTATCTGTTTATATAGTTTGTTCAGTGCATATGCTCGCTTGTGTAGTTTTTCTAGCCACACGTTTATAGTCTGTTCGGTGTACGCGCTCAAAGCTTTATACATATGCCCGTATAGTTTTGACTGTGTATATGGTCGTGAGTTGTTTGAGCATGTGGTTGTAGTGTTAGTGAGGTGCATCTGGCCTTGATGATTATGCCGGGCTCACGTTATATTTTATGGTCTGCGTGTGGATCAAGAAGTCATGCAAGGCATATATTTTTGGGGCAGGATTGTTCTATTCGGTATAGATTCATAGGTTCATTAGGTACTCGTTTCATGATATTTTGCTGTACTATGTTACGGTATTTAGACCATACACCCGTGTCTGTGATACTGCGCGGGTTTCATGGCTTTGGGCAAATCTGCACAGATAATTCCATGGGTTACCATTTTGTTAACATGGACGAAAATTATAGCTGGGGTTCGGTTTATTACTTGCTAAGTCGACAGGTCAAGCAGGCTTACGACCTGTCTCTGCTTCAGGTTGATGTCGATACTTATAGTTATCTATATTGGTTGAGGCTTTTTAAATGCGGCTGGATCAATCATATCTACAGGTCAGTCCGGGTACTACCTGACACGATTTCAGGTTGGCGTCTATGTTGTTATACGTAGTGTTTTTCAGTTGTGGGGTTATGCACAGTAATATAGCTTTATTTTCCAATATGATTTGTCACGGCTATAAGTCAATCGTGGTCACAACCTGTCTTGGTTTCATGTGGACATCGATACTTGTAGTCATATATGTTGGTTGAGGCTTTAATTCGGCTAGATCAGTCACATCTGCAGGTCAGTCTGGGTACAACCTGACACGACTTTGGGTTGGCGATAATATTTTGTATACATTATGTTTTTTCAGTAGCTGGGTTATGCTACAGGGATAGCTTTATGTTTCCATTCTTAATTGCCATGTCTATAGGTGTATTATGGTTACGACCTGTTTTGGTTCAGGGTGGCGGTCATACTGTTAGTTACAGATTTGGTTGAATCTTTTATTCATGTTCTGGCCTGTCTCGTCTACAGATTGGTTCAGTTGCGACCTGACACAACTTCAGGTCGACGGCAACGTCATCATGTGTCCATATGTTTACTTAGCACTAGGGACATAGCTTGGTTCTGTGTGCTCGGTTGTGTTTGTCTTGACTTAGGTTGACGATGATAGTGGTCACATGTTGGTTGAGTCTCATCATCATGTTGCTGCATAAGTGGTTTCATTGCCGTTAACGTCCACAGGTTGGTTACAGTAGTAACCTGACACAGGATTAGGTTGGTGATTACGTAGTCTTTTGTGTATACACGTTGTTAGCACTTGAAGTTGTGTATACGGGCATAGGGCTGTTCTCTGGGACTTTTCACGTCTGCAGCTCATTGAGAGCTTCCAAAGTGTAGCCTAGAATACTTTCACAATGTTTTACATTAGATACTTAGAGGATGTCTCATGTGCCATTTTATTCCTATTTGCATTTATTGGGTTTTGCCACTCTTCTTTGCATCCAGCATAATTCTATCAAAGTATTTCTGTCAGGTATCCAGCGTAATATCACGCGGTCTTGCTCTGACGGGGCGTCATTGTTTGCATTCCATGCCATCAAATCTACCCTGGTGAGTGCACAAGAGGGTGGTTCGCAAGCCCTCTAGCCGTCGGCTGGGTTAGTTAGTTGCTTGGTTAGTTGACGCTTTAGGTAGTTCCCCATTGGGACATCAGGACAGCTTAACATTAGAGGCTGTGTCGTCCTTCAGTTATCATGGTTTCCTAAGGTTTAGGGGAATTACATGCAGGTGCATGGCCCTAGTTACAATAACTTTGCAGGGATGCGAATAGTTACGTATTGATAATGTATAGCAGATGAAGGTTATTGTCAGGTTATCATCATTCGGTATTCTCCCGAGTCCCACAAGTGTTACTAAGCTTGAGTATTGCAAGCTTCGCTTCCACATGTCAAGGATCCAACGGGATCGGCCGTTGTCATTGTTAGGGGGCGGCACTCACTGGTAAGTTGTCTAACATGTACGTATTCTTGTTAAATTCTTTATAGCGATTCGTCCACTATATCTGGTCATTCCCGTAGCATTGAGGCTGTTGCTCAATGTCACATTGTGGTGTGCCAGCATAGGTGGTTAGGAAATAGGGGTGCTGGGAAGTCGGTGTTATGTGCACTGTACCCCATTCCGTAGTATGTATGGCAGGATGCATTGCAGTCATTGGCCACGGGGTTATTGTGCGGGTTGATAGCGCTTTGTTCTCATTATGAGTTTTGCCCTC
The DNA here is from genome assembly GCF_029499605.1 of Hyla sarda. Lineage (NCBI taxonomy): Eukaryota > Metazoa > Chordata > Amphibia > Anura > Hylidae > Hyla > Hyla sarda. The sequence continues at coordinate 139,430,375 of NC_079197.1, read as the reverse complement.
TATTTTTCAGGTGTACTCCTACGCGGCAGTATATGGCATAACTCAGACTGCCTAGATAGGTTACAGGATGTAGTAGGGAATAGGAGTTTAGTTAGAGGTTAGTTAGGTAGGCTCGCTATCCGATTGAGCACCGACCAAAAATAATTTTTAATACCATTTTTCAATAATAATTTTTTTTTTTTTTTTATAATTACTTACCGTATTTTTCGCCCTATAGGACGCTCCGGCATATAAGACGCACCCAATTTTAAATGAGGAAAATCTAGAATACAATGTAAAGTACAGCCGTTGGCTGTCCGGGCATGCCAGGAGTTGTAGTTTTGCAACATCTGGAGGTCCGCAGGTTGAGGACTACTGGTATAGGAGGTAATACTCTCGTGTCCCCGCCGCTCCGGACCGGTCACCGCTCGTCACCGCTGCCCTGGATGTCGCCCTCCATCGCTGTCGACACGTCCCCGGGGTGTGCCCTTCGCTCTGGAATGTCTCTGCTGCCTGGTATCCTCGCTCTCCGTCGCCGCCATCGCGTATTGGAGCGACGACGTGATGACGACAAAGGAGAGCGCCGTTCATGCAGGGGAACCGGGCACGGAGCAGACACCGAGGAGGCCGATAAGGTCTCTCCCAATGCAGCCGGGTTAGTGTCACTTTCGCTTCAGACACGGCGTTCAGCTTTGATCGCCGCGTCTGAAGGGTTAATACAGGGCATCATCGCGATCGGTGATGTCCTGTATTAGACGTGGGTCCCGGCCATTGATGGCCGCAGGGACCACCACGATAGGTGTGTATTCGCCGTATAAGATTCACCAACTTTCCCCCCCCCAGTTTTGGGGAAGAAAAAGTGCATCTTATACGGCAAAAAAAACGGTATGCTTTGTACCATATGCACTATATCTCTGCACTTTTTATATCTTTTGTATTGCATGCTCTATATATTCTTGCACTCTGCAGGCACTGCTCCTATCCATTTGGTTTTAGTATACATCATTCCTGCACACTAATCAATATTCAGTTATAAACTTCTATAAATATATTTTTTTACAAAAATATTTTTTTCCTTGTTGTATATGTTGCATGCACTATTTATTTGTTTTACCATTATACATGTGATCACATCCTTGTCATTTTTTTATGCTTTCATATGCCCCAGGATTATTATTATTATAATCATTATTGCTATTATCTCTAATGTATTTGCATTATTTATAGCCATGTTATTGCCTTCACAGTCCACAGTCAGTTCTCCCACTATAGATTTTCATTCTTTGTATTATTTAGCCCTGGGTCCGATGTTCAGCTTATTTTGTATATCCCTCTATTAGCGGCGATCTGCGGCCATTTTGGGGAAGCTTGTCTTTCCCCCTAGAATTTTTTCGTGCACGCATGCGCAGTATGAGTGACTGTGGCCATGTTTTCGTGGCCGCACAAGCTCTATAATGTGAATGCGCGTTGCGTGCTCCATCACACGAGTGCCGCGGTGTTCAACGTCACTTCCGACCCAGCGGCTTACTATTAGGACAGGTGTGTTATTCCTTTTCTATTGGGTCCCTATTCTATAAATACCGTACCTGTAGCCATTATTTGCAGCCAAATTTTTTAACATATATTGATATATATTTATTTTATTGCGTCTATTATGTACATTTTTAGAATCATGTTCTTTTATTAATAAAAAATATATATTTTCATACATCGATTTGTACTTTATTTGGTGTCGCAGTTACAATGTGTTATGCTTTTGGCGTTTGTAGGTACTGTATTTTTCGCCGTATAAGACGCACTTTTTCTTCCCCAAAACTGGGGGGAAAAAGTCGGTGCGTCTTATACGGCGAATACACCCCTTTCGCGGCGGTCCCTGCGGCCACCAACGGCCGGGATCCGCGGCTAATGCAGGACATCACCGATCGCGGTGATGCCCTGTATTAACCCTTCAGACGCGGCGATCAAAGCTGACCGCCGCGTCTGAAGGGAAAGTGACACTAACCCGGCTGTTCAGTCGGGCTGTTCGGGACCGCCGCGATTTCACCGCGGCGGTCCCGAACAGCCCGACTGAATAGCCGGGTTAGTGCTTACAGGACACCGGGAGGGACCTTACCTGCCTCCTCGGTGTCTTCTCCGTTCAGGGATCCCCTGTATGCCGGCGCTCTCCTTCCTCGTCATCACGTCGTCGCGTACGTGCGTCGGCGTGCGTAACAACGTGATGACGGCGACGGAGAGCGAGGATACTCGGCCGGCAGCAGAGATGTTCCGGAGCGACGGGGACACGGCGACAGCGATGGAGCGACATCCAGGGCAGCGGTGACGGGTCCGGAGCGGCGGAGACACGTGAGTATTACCTCCTATGCAGTGGTCTTAAATCTGCGGACCTCCAGATGTTGCAAAACTACAACTCCCAGCATGCCTGGACAGCCAACGGCTGTCCGGGCATGCTGGGAGTTGTAGTTTTGCAACATCTGGAGGTCCACAGGTTGAAGACCACTATTGGGTTCAAAATCTTTATTTTTTTAGATTTTGCCCCTAAAAATTGGGTGCGTCTTATACGCCGGTGCGTCCTATAGGACGAAAAATACGGTATGTATGTAGAAAGAATAAGTTGCAATATATAGGGGGAAAAAAGAAACATGAGGATTGGGGTGCAGGTGACTACTCCCAATGAAGCAGAGCTGTAGTGTTCTGATCAATCCGGGAGCTGTGTATTCTTCCCCCACCATCACTTTCCTCCTCCTCCTATTCTCAAAAATGAGGAATCCTCCTGCCAGAATACCCAAATCTGTAGATGACGATGGACTTTGTCAGAATTTTACTAATATCTGTATTTATATTTGTATATTATATTTATTTGTCTTCTATGTTATAAAGTGACGTTCCTTCCCACCCAAATACCCAGTCCTCAGTATAAAGTCACCGCCCCCCCAAAAAACACCCTACACCCAGAGTTTTCTATACCTTTATTTAATAATAAAAAGCTTATTTCACCCTATAAAACAAATGGATGTAAATGTCCATGTCTACACCTGTCCTCAGAGCAGTGACATTCCGTATGACATCACACATGTGACTTCACAAATGGTGATAGCTGGAAAAAGAGGTGCAGAGCCCCAGAGGCCTTACTCTGAGGACTGCAATCTAGCGAGCACTAGTGTTTCTATATTGTTTCCTTGCGCTTTTTATTTTATCATGATTCGAGGGGACCACATCAGCAGGGATGAGGTCAATTTGGCCTGTAGCATGTGCTGGACAGTTACCATCCTCCTGGGTTCCCTCTTCACCACCGGCCCGAGTTTCTGGTTTGAAATCACCAGCAACCAACCGAGCCGGAATATCACCTCCAGCCACCTGCAAGGGCAGAACGATACCATCAGAGATCTGCCCAGCTTGAATACTACCAGCAGCGACATGAAGTGTCCCATCTGGACGAGGACCAGGATCAGAAAGATCACCCCTGTCCTGGTGAGTAATCAAACCTCTGCCAGCAGCGACATGAAGTGTCCCATCTGGACCAGGACCAGGACCAGAAAGATCACCCCTGTCCTGGGGAATAATGACACCACTGCCAGCAGCGACACGATCAGCTGGGATTCCATTACCAACAACCTGCAGAGCGGGGCGGCCATCATCAAAAACTATCTTGGCTGGATCAGCACTTATGGTGACATGATCATCTCCCTGCTATGCTATATCCCCATCGATAACAACCTGCTGGACCGGTTCATAGATGCTGTTGACGATCTGATCTCGTTTGCTAGTACCATCAGTGACCTGCTGTCCTGGATAGACACCACCACTGAATTGGTATTCTGGATCCCCACCATCACCAGCAGTTCCCTGCTTGCCTGGATGAACCCAGTCAATGAGTTGGTGACCTGGATTAGCACCAGCAGCACTATAGAGCTTCTCTACGTGATCTGTAACCCCACCGCCATCAGCTGGATCGGCTTCATCAGTGACAGGCTCACCTGGATCGCCATCACACTTCAGCTTCTGACGTGGGTTATGCCAAGGGGGATAGTGACCAGCATCACCGGACCGATGGACTATATTAACTCGGTCAGACAGTTCCTGGGACGGGTCACCATTGCCATCCTAATTGTCAATATCCCCGAGATAAGAGGTGTCATTAACGTCATCACCAGTATACTATGGGTATTCTTCACCAACCTGTATGTATGAACACTGGAAAAGATGAATAAACATTTTTATTTGACAAATATTCCGATTGATGTAATTATTGTTATAATAATAGACAAAGTGGGGAATTTATTATAGATCAGCGTTTTATATGTCAGTGAGAAACAAAGTAGTAGAGTAAGATGCCCAGGGGCGGATTTAGGCTCAGCGTGGCCCTAGGCAAAATCAAAAGTGGGGCCCAAAAGTCGTAATGGTGCACTAACCAGATTTTAACATTTTTGGTCACTTCAAATACTATAAAAAATATCTAAAAAGCAATTGAGAAGTCCCATCAAACAAAAACAGTACCGATAAAAACTACAAATCACAACGCAAAAAATGACCTCATACATCCCCATATACAGAAAAATAAGAGTTATAGGGATCAGAATAGTACAATTTTATATTTTTGTATAGTCCCCCACATTAGGTAAGCAGTATGATCCCCCACATTAGGTAGACAGTATAGTACCCCCAACATTAGGTAAAGAGTATAGCTCCCCCACAATAGGTTGGCAGTATAGTTACCCCCATATTGGGTGCAGTATAGTCCCCCACATTAGGTGCAGTATAGTTCCCCCATATAAGGTGCAGTATAGTTCCCCCACATTAGGTGCAGTATGGTCCCACACATTAGGTGCAGTATACAGTAATCCCCCCACATTAGGTGCAGTATACAGTAGTTCCCCCACATTAGGTGCAGTATACAGTAGTTCCCCCACATTAGGTGCAGTATACAGTAGTTCCGCCACATTAGGTGCAGTATACAGTAGTCCCCCACATTAGGTGCAGTATACAGTAGTCCCCCACATTAGGTGCAGTATACAGTAGTCCCCCAAATTAGGTGCAGTATACAGTAGTCCCCCACATTAGGTGCAGTATACAGTAGTCCCCCACATTAGGTGCAGTAAACAGTAGTCCCCCCACATTAGGTGCAGTATACAGTAGTCCCACACATTAGGTGCAGTATACAGTAGTCCCCCACATTAGGTGCAGTATACAGTAGTCCCCCACATTAGGTGCAGTATAAAGTAGTCCCCCACATTAGGTGCAGTATACATACAGTAGTCCCCCACATTAGGTGCAGTATAAAGTAGTTCCCCACATTAGGTGCAGTATACAGTAGTCCTCCACATTAGGTGCAGTATACATACAGAAGTCCCCCACATTAGGTGCAGTATAAAGTAGTTCCCCACATTAGGTGCAGTATACAGTAGTCCGCCACATTAGGTGCAGTATAACGTAGTTCCCCATATTAGGTGCAGTATACAGTAGTCTCCCACATTAGGTGCAGTATACAGTAGTTACCTCACATTAGGTGCAGTATAAAGTAGTCCCCCACATTAGATGCAGGATACAGTAGTCCCCCACATTAGGTGCAGTATACAGTAGTCCCCCAAATTAGGTGCAGTATACAGTAGTTCCCCACATTAGGTGCAGAATAGAGTAGTCCCCCACATTAGGTGCAGTGTAAAGTAGTTCCCCACAATAGGTGCAGTATACAGTAGTCCCCCACATTAGGTGCAGTATGCATACAGTAGTCCCCCACATTAGGTGCAGTATAAAGTAGTCTCACACATTAGGTGCAGTATACAGTAGTCCCTCACATTAGGTGCAGTATAAAGTAGTATCCAACATTAGGTGCAGTATACAGTAGTACCCCCACATTAGGTGCAGTATAAAGTAGTCCCCAATATTAGGTAAAGAGTATAGCTCCCCCACATTAGGTAGACAGTATAGTACCCCCCATATTAGGTGCAGTATAGTCCCCAACATTAGGTGCAGTATAAAGTAGTTCCCCAGATTAGGTGCAGTATACAGTAGTTCCCCACATTAGGTGCAGTATAAAGTAGTCCCCCCACATTAGGTGCAGTAAAAAGTAGTTCCCCACATTAGGTGCAGTATACAGTAGTTCCTCACATTAGGTGCAGTATAAAGTAGTCCCCCACATTAGGTGCAGTATAAAGTAGTCCTCCACATTAGGTGCAGTATACATTAGTCCCCCACATTAGGTGCAGTATAAAGTAGTTCCCCACATTAGGTGCAGTATACAGTAGTCCCCCCACAATAGGTGCAGTATACAGTAGTCCCCCACATTAGGTGCAGTATAAAGTAGTTCCCCACATTAGGTGTGGTATACAGTAGTCCCTCACATTAGGTGCAATATAAAAAAGTTCCCCACATTAGGTGCAGTATACAGTAGTCCCCCACATTAGGTGCAGTATACAGTAGTCCCCCCACATTAAGTGCAGTATACAGTAGTCCCCCCACATTAGGTGCAGTATACAGTAGTCCCCCACATTAGGTGCAGTATAAAGTAGTTCCGCACATTAGGTGCTGTATACAGTAGTTCCCCCACATTAGGTGCAGTATACGGTAGTACCCAACATTAGGTGTAGTATACCGTAGTTCCCCACATTAGGTGCAGTATACAGTAGTCCTCCACATTAGGTGCAGTATAAAGTAGTTCCCCACATTAGGTGCAGTATACAGTAGTTTCCCACATTAGGTGCAGTATACAGTAGTCCCCCACATTAGGTGCAGTATAAAGTAGTCCCCCACATTAGGTGCAGTATACAGTAGTCCCCCCACATTAGATGCAGTATACAGTAGTCCCCCACATTAGGTTCAGTATACAGTAGTCCCCCCACATTAGGTGCAGTATACAGTAGTTCCCCCACATTAGGTGCAGTATAAAGTAGTCCCCCACATTAGGTGCAGTATACAGTAGTTCCCCACATTAGGTGCAGTATACAGTAGTCCCCCACATTAGGTGCAGTATAAATTAGTTCCCCACTTTAGTTGCAGTATACCGTAGTCCCTTACATTAGGTGCAGTATACAGTAGTCCCCCACATTAGATGAAGTATACAGTAGTTCCTCCACATTAGGTGCAGTATAAAATAGTTCCCCACATTAGGTGCAGTATATTGTAGTTCCACACATTAGATGCAGTATAAAGTAGTTCCCCACATTTGGTGCAGTATACATACAGTAGTCCCCCACATTAGGTGCAGTAAAAAGTAGTTCCCCACATTAGGTGCAGTATACAGCAGTCCCCCACATTAGGTGCAGTATACAGTAGTTCCCCACATTAGGTGCAGTATATTGTAGTTCCACACATTAGATGCATTATACAGTAGTCCCCCACATTAGGTGCAGTATATTGTAGTTCCACACATTAGATGCATTATACAGTAGTCCCCCCACATTAGGTGCAGTATATTGTAGTTCCACACATTAGATGCATTATACAGTAGTCCCCCCACATTAGGTGCAGTATATTGTAGTTCCACACATTAGATGCATTATACAGTAGTCCCCCCACATTAGATGCAGTATATTGTAGTTCCACACATTAGATGCATTATACAGTAGTCCCCCCACATTAGATGCAGTATATTGTAGTTCCACACATTAGATGCATTATACAGTAGTCCCCCCACATTAGATGCAGTATATTGTAGTTCCACACATTAGATGCATTATACAGTAGTCCCCCCACATTAGGTGCAGTATATTGTAGTTCCACACATTAGATGCATTATACAGTAGTCCCCCCACATTAGGTGCAGTATATTGTAGTTCCACACATTAGATGCAGTAGACAGTAGTTCCCCACATTAGGTGCAGTATACAGTAGTCCCTCACATTAGGTGCAGTATAAAGTAGTTCCCCACATTTGGTGCAGTATACATACAGTAGTCCCCCACATTAGGTGCAGTAAAAAGTAGTCCCCCACATTAGGTGCAGTATACAGTAGTTCCCCACATTAGGTGCAGTATAAAGTAGTCCCCCACATTAGGTGCAGTATAAAGTAGTCCCCCACATTAGGTGCAGTATACATTAGTCCCCCCACATTAGGTGCAGTATACAGTAGTTCCCCACATTAGGTGCAGTATACATTAGTACCCCACATTAGGTGCAGTATAAAGTAGTTCCCCACATTAGGTGCAGTATACAGTAGTCCACCACATTAGGTGCAGTATAAAGTAGTTCCCCACGTTAGGTGCAGTATACAGTAGTCCCCCACATTAGGTGCAGTATAAAGTAGTTCCCCACACTAGGTGCAGCAGGGGTGTGGAAATTTTATAAAAAACTACTTGTCCACGGGACTAAAATGGAGCAAAATCTACTTGTCCCTCATGCCGATCCTCTTGTCCGGGGCAATTTTCGTTTTTACGCTCTGATTTTTTCCTCCTCGCCCTATAATAGCCAGAACTACCTACTATAAGGATACCTTTTAATTGTTCAATAACATATTCTCTGAACCAAAAAATATATATATATTTAGGGAAGTGAAATTGAAATAGTAAAAGATAATTTTGCAGATTTGGTGTTTTTCTTTTCTGCGCCATTTACCTTGTGGTTGAGATAACATGTTAGTTTTATACTTTAGGCGCCTGATTACAGTAATACCAGATTTGTATCGTTTACGTCATGTTTTACTAATTCTGAACTTTTTCTAATTTTTTTAATTGCCATTTTTTAACCCCTGTAGCTTTATTTTTTTTCCGCATACCAGGCTGTATGAGGGATCATTTTTTGCGCCATAATCTGTTTTTTGTATCGGTACCATTTTGGCATTGATCTGACTTTTTAATCGCTTTTTAACTTTTTTTTTTCTGGGATATTATAAAAATTGCAATTCTGTGGTTTGGTATTTTTATTAAATTTACCGTACGGGATACATAATGTTATGTTTTAATAGGTTGCACAATTACACACGAAGCGATACCAAATATGTTTATTTTTATTATGTTTGCATGTTTTTATATAGGAAAAGGGGTGATTTGAACTTTTAACATGGAAGGGGTTAATGCAGCGGTCTTCAAACTGTGGCCCTCCAGATGTTGCAAAACTACAACTCCCAGCATGCCCGGACAGCCAACGGCTGTCCGGGCATGCTGGGAATTGTAGTTTTGTAACATCTGGAGGGGCACAGTTTGAAGACCACTGGGTGTCTTTCAAACTTTTTTTTTTTTTTTTGCAGAGACATATATTTTTTTAATATTTTTGGCTGAAAAAATTCTAACTAGTGTAAATTACAAATATACATATAATGGCATTATCTACTGTACATTATATCAAAAGTTTTTGTTAACGACGGGTACACTTTGACCCCTTGTCACAGTGATTTACATTTTTTGCTTACATTTTTTTCTCCTCGCCTTCTAAGTCTATGTTCACACGGAAGAATTTTTGTTCAGGATTCTGCTGGAAGTTCCGCCAAAAATGTAATGCACATTGAGATTCTGCTGTCCCATTCACACATTGGAATTTCTGCGATGGAAATTCCAAATTCTGCAAATTTAAAGACCGGCTTAGAATTTCGCCAGAATTCTGTTTCCAGCCCACGGATATTCAGCAAATTTGGCAAATCTGTAAATATTTAGCCTGCATCTTTGCAAAATGGAATTTGAGCGGAATTGCTGAATTTTTATAATCAAAGCAATGCTTTATTAAGAAAAACATAGATAGACAAGCCACGGTAATTAAGGCAATAATAGCAGTATAAAAGCGTGGAGTTCAAGTCATCACCTTCGCTCCTACAACAATTTGTCATCGGAATAGGGATGTCGCGGCTAGTTAGATGAATCTGAGCAGTAAGACACTACATTGCATCAATAATAAGGAAACCAGGTAATAACTGGAGGAAGAACACGTAAGTATAAAAGTAGGGGGAGGGGGAGAAAAAAGTGGGGAATGCTAAGAATAGGAATAAAAGAGAAAAGAAAAAAGAAAAGGGTCAGGATCAGCATAGCTGTGGTCGGTGTGAGGAGGATACCTCAAGACTGCAGTAGGAGCACTTACTTGAGGTCGGAGTCGCGGTCGCCGCCAGGGTCCCCAATCTCGGAATATCCTCACAGTCCTGCGACACGACAGTCAACTCCAGGGGGGAGGCCTCTCTAAGTAAGAGGGGGGGGGGGAGGGGGAGGGGTGTAGTCTGGTTCTCTAGGCCTCTCTATAGAGCCGGGAATTAAGGAAGTGCAACCATGGGCCCCATATCGATGTGTATCTAGCGGAGCGGTCACTCGAGTCGGCCAAGAGTTCCTCCATGCGGCTCACAAATAGAATCTCTGTGTACCAGTCAGTTATCGTTGGGGGAGCACAGTTCTTCCATTTCTTGGGTATCACTGACCTGGCAGCCATGAGCATCATGTTGGCTAAGAGTCTAGCAGGCGATTTCCTAGAGGTGGGTATGATAGACTGGAGGAGTCCCTTCGGGTCGTTGGGGTATGTCACCCCTGTCACTAGGGCGATTCGGTCGATTACCGTAGACCAAAAGGTCGTGAGGGAGGGGCAGGACCACCAGATATGGGACATGGTCCCCGTCTCTGTGCCGCAGCGCCAACAAAGGTCAGACACTGTAGGGTAGAATTTGTGTAACAAGGCCGGAACCCTATACCACCTAACTAAGATCTTGTAGTTAGTTTCTTGCGCCCTACATGATATAGACATCTTGTGGCACATTACATAGGCTGTCATCCAGTCAGAGCGAGCGATGGTGGTGTGTAGTTCCTCCTCCCAGGCCGTTTCGAATTTGGGGGGTTCACAAGCCGCTTCTTCCATGAGAAGGCTGTACATTTGAGAAACTGCTTTATAAACCGGGGAGGAAGAAACACACAGCTCTTCAAAGGGTAGGAGGGGTCGGGCAAGCCTTAAGGAACGTCCTGTAGTGTTAATGAAGTGTCTCAGCTGAAGGTACTGCATCTGACTTAGAGGCGTCCTGAGGTGTGACGGTACCAGTTCCGTGTATGGTTTCAGTTGAGTACCGCTGAGGAAACATCTGATGGGCAGAGGCGAGTGATGACCTAGGAAGGATTCAGTCATCATGCCCGGTGGGAAACTAGGGTTACCAAGGATCGGGGTCAGAGGGCCATCGGCCGCCATGATCCGGGACCTCTTCAAGTATCTGTCCAGGGAAACGATCAGTTCCCTGGACACCCAGGGGAGAGACTCCAGCACCCGAGGAGAGTATGTGTTCGGTGGTAGCCAAGGGTACAGGGCTATATCTGTAGCAGTCCCATACTCTTCCAGCGCCACCCATTGTTTAGAACCCCGACCGTGTATGAAATCTAGGAGTCGGGTCAAGGTAGCTGCTACATAATAAGCCTGACAGTCCGGTACCGCCAGACCACCTGCCCGCTTCCTCCTGACCAGAACCCTGCCAGATATCCTAGACGGTCGTCCCGCCCATATGAAGGAGCGTATCATTCTGTCTAGTTTTTGGAAGTAAGAGCGCGGGAGCGCCAGTGGGATCGCCTGGAATAGGTATAGCAGTCGGGGTAGGAAGTTCATTTTAATTATATTAGCTCGCCCCAGCCAAGAGAAGGTACCAGTTGTCCATTTACGCAGGTCCCCGTCTAGTGTCGTCGACAGAGTCTGGAAGTTAAGGGCAAAGGTAGCTCCCGGGTTTAAGGGAATGTGTACGCCCAAGTATTTAAAGGACTCAGTAGTCCAATGAAAAGGGTGTTCCCTCTTAAGACCCTCTACGGTGGCTATCGGGAGGGCTATTGGTAAGGCCACACTTTTGGACATGTTGATCCTATGGTTGCTATAGTGGGAGTACTGCCGTATGACCGACAATGCTGCCGGTAGGGAGGTGCATGGAGAGGCTAAGTAGAGTAGGAGGTCATCCGCGAAAGCAGAGCAGAGGTGCCCGCTCCCTCCCAGGGTAAATCCCTGAACGTCCGGATCAGATCTCAGGGCAGTCAATAAATGCTCCATGCATAAGATGTAGAGGAGGGGGGAAAGCGGGCACCCCTGGCGCGTTCCGTTTCGGATGGGAAATGGGGAAGACAGGGACCCGTTGACTCTCACCCGTGCCTGGGGGTCTCGATACAGGGCCATCACGCGTCCCATCATGGCAGGACCCAGGCCTATCTGCTCCAGCGTTGCTCTAAGGAATCCCCAGTCCACCCTGTCGAACGCCTTCTCGGCGTCAAGAGAGAGGAGCAGTAATGACTTTTTGAGTGTAGCAGCTCTATTAATTACCGAGAAGGCTCGAACAGTGTTATCTCTCGCCTCTCGGGAGCGCATGAACCCGGACTGGTCAGGGTGGACTAGGGGGCCGAGGACCAACGCTAGACGGTCTGCCAGCAATTTGGCGAACAGTTTAAGGTCTACATTCAGAAGAGATATGGGTCGGTAGCTGGAGCAAAGACCCGGGTCGCGTCCCTCTTTGGGAATTACTGTAATATAGGCACTGAGCGATGTAGTGGGAAAACCCAGGTTCGGGGCGATGCTATTAAACGTCTTGCAAAGAATGGGGAGTAGGCTATCTTTTAGGGTTTTGAAAAACCTGGCCGTGTACCCGTCTGGTCCCGGGCTTTTGCCAGTAGGAAGATGTGATATTGCCTGGGCGATCTCCTCTTCCGAAAACGGGGACTCAAGGGCCTCTATGTCCTCCTCAGATAGACGAGGGAGGGACGTACTCTGAATGTAGTCATGCAGGGATAATGGGGGAAGCGGAGAAGGAGGGGGTGTTGACGGGGTGGGGATATTGTAAAGGTCATGGTAGTATTTCTCAAAAGCCTTAAGTATGTCGGCCGTGATGAACGATTTGCTACCTGACGATGTGTTTATGGATGGGATGAATAGCGCTGACCTCTTCTCACGGAGAGCTCTTGCCAACTGTCTGCCTGGCTTATTACCCCATTCATAAAATGTCGAGGCGCATTTCTGACTATACTGTCTCAGGGAGGCGTCTAGGAGGGAGCGTATCTCATGGCGAGTTTTGGTGAGTTCCCTCAGCGTGGACTCAAGTAAGGTCTGTTTGTGCAAGGCTTCCAAACTACGGAGCGTCTCAAGGAGGCGCTTCAGCTTGGCCGCCTTCTCCCTCTTAAGCCGGGAGCCGTGGCTGATCAGGATTCCTCTCAGTACACTCTTGAGAGCCTCCCATTGGATCGGCTGAGATGTCTGATCGTTTGCATGATCAGACTGAAAGTGTGCGATTGCAGTCCTCAAGTCTGACAGGCAAAGGGTGTCCAGTAGGAGGGACTCATTAAGCCGCCACGAAAACCGCGGGGTGGTCAAGGAAGGAATCGTCATAGTGCAGTACACCGGTGCGTGGTCAGATAAGTACATGTGGCCAATTTGTGAGGAGGATAATCTAGGGAGGTGGAAGTGTGAAAGAAAGACGTAATCTAGCCTGCTATATGAGCTATGAGGGGAAGAGAAGTGCGTATAGTCCCGGTCACTCGGATGCTGGAGGCGCCACACGTCACACAGCTGAAGAGAGTGCAATTGCCTCTTAAGTCTACTCAGTTGGCGGTAGGAGATAGCCGATCGACGTGTGGACGCATCGAGCAGTGGGTGTAGCGGGATATTAAAGTCTCCCCCTAGCAGTATCATACCCTGGGCAAAGTGAGAGAGTTCTTCCAGAGTCGCTATTAAAAAGGGCACTTGTCCACTATTAGGGGCATAGACCGTCGCTACCGTCACCACCTGGTCCAGCAAGGCTCCACGGACAAAAAGATAGCGAGCGTTTGGATCTACCCGGACAGCCTGTACACTGAATGGAAGTGAACGGTGTATACCAATGGACACTCCCTTCGAGCGGGAGTCCGGGTTGGAGCTATGGAACCAGGTGGTGAAGTATCTGCCCAACCTATCCGGGATATGGCCTGATTTAAAGTGGGTCTCCTGCAAGCATAAAAGTCTGACCTTATTTTTGTGCATATGGTAGAGAATTTGTGACCTCTTCTCCGGAATGTTGAATCCCTGAACGTTCAGGGTGGCCATCTTCACCTCCGCCATGGAGCGTTATGACTGTCTGCCGCAGAACGTAGAATAATAGGACACCGTGGAGGGACCCCGATGGGAGGCGAGTCACACCAGACAATCTGAAAATAAGAAGGAGAAAAAGAAGGGGACAAGGAATAGGATCAGTAAAACAGAACACTCAAAAATAAAATAAAGAGAGAACAACCAACCAAAAAAGCAAGCCCAAGCGCCTGCAAGGTAAATCTAGTGGCAGAAAAGATCGTCTGCCAAACGGGTGTAGAGTACCTACACCGACCCTATGTGGGGTAGTGCTAAGCCAGCAGTGGGAGGGCTCTCAGCTCAGCTACTCTGAGGTGTGTCAAAATCAAAGTATATGGAAAGCGTCCGTCCACGGCCATGGTGGGACGATGAAAGCGACCCTCAGGAGGGCCACGGTAGGCATTAGATAGGGGGAAGTGTGTAAGTAAGGTCACCAAAGGTCTGGGTATAGAGCAAAAAAGGAGGAGTAAGCGTAGATGGTCCCATGACGGGAATGCACAGGAGGGTCGGAGGACGGGGGGGAGGGGGGGGGGAGAGGGGCGAGCATGTAAAGGGGAGGGAGAGGAAGGGGGAATTTGATCAAGGTGGGCGGGGAAAGAGAGGGAAGTGGGAGGAGAGGGGGGGGTATGAGATCAGGACCTGGAGAGGAGGATTGGGTGGGGGGGGGGGGGGGGACTCTGTAAGATCGTCAATGGGGAGGGCGATTAGTATCCCGGTGGACGAGGGGGGGGAGTGGGAGGGAGCACGGGCAGGGCAGTTGGGGCAAAGGTACAGAGGAGGGAGTCGGTAGGCAGTAGGGGTGGTGGGACGGTGTAGGGGGGGTATAGGGGGGGAGGGAAGAGGGCGAGGAGAAAAAGGGAGGGACATGTGGTAGGGGGGGGGGTATACAAGGGTGGGGAGGGGGACAGCCAGGTATTTCACATTACTCCACTTGCTAATCCAGATGAGCAGGTCAGAGACCAGCAACAAACAGGTAAGCTAGTCAATCAGTCCTCAGGGGCGGGTCCCAAGGAGGAACGTCTTGATCTCCTCTGTCGCTGTGGCTGCGGCCAGCCTGGGTTGGGACGTCTCGCTGGGGGTCTCTGGGAGGGTCTGGAAACCGGAGGCACAGCATACGGATCCCTCAGGAAATTGTCCCAATCCGGCAGGGTCAAGGGCGGTAAGCCCAACGAGGAAAGGAAGAGCGGTAAGTCCCCTGGTTCCCGCAGGGAGGCCGATACCTCCCCGGCTGTAACGTGTAGGGCAAAAGGGAAGCCCCATCTGTAGGGTAAATTTCGATTCTGAAGTTCTCGCAGTAGTGGTCGTAGAATCGCTCTCTGACGCAAGGTGCGTCTGGACAGGTCAGGGTACAGCTGTAAGGTAGCTCCGTCAAAGTCCACATCTCCCCGCAGTCTTACTTTTGTCATGATCTGTTCCTTCAGGGCATATTCGTGGACTCTGCATATTACATCTCGTGGGTGCGTGGGGTCTGTACTTGGCGCCCGGAGTGCTCTGTGTACTCTGTCGAGTTCAATGTGAGTATCCGGGGGGCGCCCCAGTAGTAAGTTGAAGATCCCAGTGACAGTGGGGAATAATTCTTGGTTTCTTGTAGCCTCGGGGAGGCCCCGGATACGAATGTTGTTCCGGCGACTTCTGTTCTCTACGTCGTCGAGATGGTCTGCCATCGCCAGCTGTGTAGAAGATTGAGTAGATAAGGAGGACTGCATGCCTCTTATAGTGTCCAACGCCGTGGCCTGGAAGGTCTCTAGGGCTTTCACCCTTTCCTGTAGGTCAGAGACATCTTGCTGGACAGGGTGTAGGTCCTGGCGCCAGGCGTGTTTCAAGTCGAGTGCCAAGGCTGACAGATCGCTTTTGGTAGGCAGGAGGGCCAGGAGCGCTTGCAGTTCGGGGTGCCCCTTTAACAAGGCGACCGCTTGGGCCGGGGGTGGCAGCGTTGAGGAAAGTGGGTCCCCAAGGTTTTGAAGTGGGGCGAGGCGATGCTGGAACTGTGGGTGAACTGCAGGGGGCCCAGTTGGTGGAAGGCCTATAGTCGTCACAGGATGCACATCGTGGGGCCCTGGGGTGCCTGGTGCAGGGTTGTGAGCCAGTATCGGGCCAGCAAGATCCCAAGCAGTCCCAGGGGCAGACCCCGAGGGGTATGGGCCGGCTGTCAAGGTAGCGGGGCGCAGAGCTTCACCCTCATCAGCATCCGAGCGGGACAGCTGGGAGCACAGGGAGTCTCTAGGGCTACGAAGAATGGAGGGGATGCTTTGGGAAGGGGAAGCAGCCGCCTCCCCCGGAGGACCAAGGGCACGTGGAGGGGAACGGTAGGGGGAAGATGTGGGATCAATCTCTCCCTCTGGTCCTACCTCGTCCTCAGTGGCCATGGAGGGGCCGAGTCTCTGTCCTCTAAGTTCACCTCCCAAGCCGGGGAGCAAGGAGGGCCGCCGGAGACTCTCAGGGGTCGGGTTCCCCGTGTCGGAAGGCGGACCCGCTTCTGGTTGCTGGGGCTCACCCCTAGGAGGACGGGAGCCGTGGTCCATCCATCCCTCGTGGTGGTCTGAGAGGGAGGGCCGTGATGAGGTGCACTGAGTTCCCGTGCGTAAGGGGAGTCTCGTGGTGTCTTCTTCAAGTCCGGCGCAGGCCGCAGGCTGCGGCCTACCGCGTCCGGTCGGAGCGCCCGTGCAATGGCGTGCGACCGCAGGAACCTTGTCTTGCACAGTCGGGGTCCTCGCCGGTAAGTCAAGTAACGCCTTCAGTTGTCCGCCCCGTGCAGCGGCTCCGGCCGCGCTTCTGCGAGTGACGGGTGGGGAATGCAGCAGCGTGGTCTTAGGAGAAGGGGTCGGCGCCATCTTGGAGAGCACCGTCATCTGGTTCCCGGGCTCTCGAAGACTCCGGAGTGGGCCGAAGAAGTTAGAAATCGGGATCGGTGGTTGCAGGGTAGGTCCCCCTGACCTCTGGTTCTGTCCAGACCTCTTTTGGCGCATGTGGAGCGATTATTACCCCCGTTGTTCGGGCCGTGGAGACGGAGCTCAGCGAGCTAGTGACCTTCTCCGTGCATGGCTAGCCACGCCCCCGTCTTTCAAACTTTTATTAAAACTTTTTTTTTTTCTTTTACACTTTATTAGACTTATGAGGAATCATTAGATTCCTCAGACAGATGAATAGATTCTATTGAACTCTATTAATCTGTGTGCTCTGTGATCCATTGATAGAGCCTGGTCCAGCCAGGATCTATCAATGACAGAGCGGGACAGGAGGAAGCAGAGGTAAGTCCTCCGGCTACCTCCATAGTGGATCGCCCCCCTGCAATCGCGCTGCGGGGGGAGGGGTGATCCACCCCCCTAGCCCACCAGGGAGCATTCACATGTCCCTTTAGACCAGTGGTTCTCAACCTTTTCGGTGACCGTACCCCCCAAGGCCTAAAAGTATGTCCACGGGTACCCCCTCACGCGGAACTTGCGAGCGAGGGGTACCCGCAGACAAAAGGCGTGTTCTTACCTTTATACTAATGCATCCCATCTCCATCTTAATCCCCTTGTGCTATTATTCCCCCTCCGTCTTAGTCCCCCTGTCCCACAATTCCCACCTGCCTCTGATTCCCTTTTACCATTATTCCCCCTCCATCTTTATCCCCTTGTGCCATTATTATCCAATATGGAACAAGGGGATTAAGATGGAGGAGGGGGAATAATGATACAGGGGGATTAATATGGAGGGGGGGGTTGATAATTCCCCCCTCCCTCTGATCCCCTTTTGCCATATCGGATAATAATAGCACAAGGGGATTAAGATGGAGGGGGGGATAATCAACCCCCCCCCCCTCCTCCATATTAATCCCCTTGTGTCATTATTCCCCTCTCCCTCTGATCCCCTTTTGTCATTTTCCCCCCTCCATATTAATCCCCTTGTGCCATTATTATCGGATATGGCAAAAGGGGGATCAGAGGAAGGGGGGGAATGGTGCAAGGGGATTAAGATGGAAGGGGAGAGGGGAGTAATAAAGCACAAGACATAAAATTTCAATGCCTTGTGCTTTATTACTCCCCCCCCCCTCTCCGCCATTATCCCTCTCCCCCTCCATCTTAATGCCTTGTGCTCCGTCCCATACAGTCCCCCCCCCCCCCCTCTGTGCCATACAGCTGTTTACCTGGCGTCCTGTGGTCCCGTCGCCTGCTGCTTCACGGGATGTTCCACAGGGCCGCACTGACGTGTGACGTCCCCCTGCACTGTGCGGCAACTCCGCGCAACGTCAGGGGAGGCCACACGTCTCCCTGGCAACCACGCAGTTAACTTACAGTAGCCCCAGCCGCATCTCTGGCCGCGCTACTGTACAGTGAGCTGCCGCGGCTATGCGCTGAAAAATACTGGCCAATGCATGGCCGGTATTTGTCAGCGTTTTCGCGTACCCCAGGTTGAGAACCCAGGCTTTAGACGCCGCTGTCAGCTTTGACAGCGGCGATCTAAAGGGTTAATAGCCAGCCGCGGCGATCGCCGCATGCTGGCTATTAGCGGCGGCCCCCGGCTACTGAGAACAGCTGGGGGCTGCAGAGTATGGAGCGGGCACGAGTCCGGAGCCCGCTCCATACATACTGCAGAGCGCCGAATGCATCTCCCCGTGCAGACGCGCCTCCTCCCCTCAGCTCTCCGAAGCTACAGCTGGGGGGAGTGAAGGCAGAGGACGCAGGTCTGCACGGGGAGCAAGAAGCCACGCCCCCTCATCTCCACCCGCACGTCTGCAGAGCAGGGGAGAGAGAGACATACACAGCTTCTCATCTCCCCTATTCTGCTTCGGATCTGCAGTCTGTATGGAGCGGGCTCCCGACTCCTGCCCGCTCCATACAGACTGCAGATCCGCCGCACTTGTCAGGTCCGGCCCTGCTTGCCCGAAGCCGGGCTAAGGGCCGGACAAATTCACCTGCCCGGCGCCCAAAACTGCTAGTCCGGGGCGTCGGGCGATAGAAATTCCACATCCCTGAATATATATTTTCATACATCGATTTGTACTTTATTTGGTGTCGCGGTTACAATGTGTTACGCTTTTGGTGTTTGTAGGTATATATGTAGAAGGAATAAGTTGCAATATATAGGGGGAAAAAAGAAACATGAGGATTGGGGTGCAGGTGACTACTCCCAATGAAGCAGAGCTGTAGTGTTCTGATCAATCCGGGAGCTGTGTATTCTTCCCCCACCATCACTTTCCTCCTCTTCCTATTCTCAAAAATGAGGAATCCTCCTGCCAGAATACCCAAATCTGTAGATGACGTCACCGCCCCCCCAAAAAAACACCCTACACCCATAGTTTTCTATACCTTTATTTAATAATAAAAAGCTTATTTCACCCTATAAAACAAATGGATGTAAATGTCCATGTCTACACCTGTCCTCAGAGCAGTGACATTCCGTATGACATCACACATGTGACTTCACAAATGGTGATAGCTGGAAAAAGAGGTGCAGAGCCCCAGAGCCCTTACTCTGAGGACTGCAATCTAGCGAGCACTAGTGTTTCTATATTGTTTCCTTGCGCTTTTTATTTTATCATGATTCGAGGGGACCACATCAGCAGGGATGAGGTCAATTTGGCCTGTAGCATGTGCTGGACAGTTACCATCCTCCTGGGTTCCCTCTTCACCACCGGCCCGAGTTTCTGGTTTGAAATCACCAGCAACCAACCGAGCCGGAACATCACCTCCAGCCACCTGCAAGGGCAGAACGATACCATCAAAGATCTGCCCAGCTTGAATACTACCAGCAGCGACATGAAGTGTCCCATCTGGACGAGGACCAGGATCAGAAAGATCACCCCTGTCCTGGTGAGTAATCAAACCTCTGCCAGCAGCGACATGAAGTGTCCCATCTGGACCAGGACCAGGACCAGAAAGATCACCCCTGTCCTGGGGAGTAATGACACCACTGCCAGCAGCGACACGATCAGCTGGGATTCCATTACCAACAACCTGCAGAGCGGGGCGGCCATCATCAAAAACTATCTTGGCTGGATCAGCACTTATGGTGACCTGATCATCTCCCTGCTATGCTATATCCCCATCGATAACAACCTGCTGGACCGGTTCATAGATGCTGTTGACGATCTGATCTCGTTTGCTAGTACCATCAGTGACCTGCTGTCCTGGATAGACACCACCACTGAATTGGTATTCTGGATCCCCACCATCACCAGCAGTTCCCTGCTTGCCTGGATGAACCCAGTCAATGAGTTGGTGACCTGGATTAGCACCAGCAGCACTATAGAGCTTCTCTACGTGATCTGTAACCCCACCGCCATCAGCTGGATCGGCTTCATCAGTGACAGGCTCACCTGGATCGCCATCACACTTCAGCTTCTGACGTGGGTTATGCCAAGGGGGATAGTGACCAGCATCACCGGACCGATGGACTATATTAACTCGGTCAGACAGTTCCTGGGACGGGTCACCATTGCCATCCTAATTGTCAATATCCCCGAGATAAGAGGTGTCATTAACGTCATCACCAGTATACTATGGGTATTCTTCACCAACCTGTATGTATGAACACTGGAAAAGATGAATAAACATTTTTATTTGACAAATATTCCGATTGATGTAATTATTGTTATAATAATAGACAAAGTGGGGAATTTATTATAGATCAGCGTTTTATATGTCAGTGAGAAACAAAGTAGTAGAGTAAGATGCCCAGGGGCGGGTTTAGGCTCAGTGAGGCCCTAGGCAAAATCAAAAGTGGGGCCCAAAAGTCGTAATGGTGCACTAACCCGATTTTAACATTTTTGGTCACTTCAAATACTATAAAAAATATCTAAAAAGCAATTGAGAAGTCCCATCAAAACAAAAACAGTACCGATAAAAACTACAAATCACAACACAAAAAATGACCTCATACATCCCCATATACAGAAAAATAAGAGTTATAGGGATCAGAATAGTACAATTTTATATTTTTGTATAGTCCCCCACATTAGGTAAGCAGTATGATCCCCCACATTAGGTAGACAGTATAGTACCCCCAACATTAGGTAAAGAGTATAGCTCCCCCACAAAAGGTTGGCAGTATAGTTCCCCCCATATTGGGTGCAGTAGAGTCCCCCACATTAGATGCAGTATAGTTCCCCCATATTAGGTGCAGTATAGTTCCCCCACATTAGGTGCAGTATGGTCTCCCACAATAGGTGCAGTATACAGTAACCCCCCAACTTTAGGTGCAGTATACAGTAGTTCCCCCACATTAGGTGCAGTATACAGTAGTTCCGCCACATTAGGTGCAGTATACAGTAGTCCCCCACATTAGGTGCAGTATACAGTAGTCCCCCACATTAGGTGCAGTATACAGTAGTCCCCCACATTAGGTGCAGTATACAGTAGTCCCCCACATTAGGTGCAGTATACAGTAGTCCCCCCACATTAGGTGCAGTATACAGTAGTCCCACACATTAGGTGCAGTATACAGTAGTCCCCGCCATTAGGTGCAGTATACAGTAGTTACCCCACATTAGGTGCAGTATAAAGTAGACCCCCCCATTAGGTGCAGTATACAATAGTCCCCCACATTAGGTGCAGTATAAATTAGTTCCCCTCATTAGGTGCATTATACAGTAGTTCCCCCACATTAGGAGCAATATACAGTAGTCCCACACATTAGGTGCAGTATACAGTAGTCCCACACATTAGGTGCAGTATACAGTAGTCCCCCACATTAGGTGCAGTATAAAGTAGTTCCCCACATTAGGTGCAGTATACAGTAGTCCCACACATTAGGTGCAGTATACAGTAGTCCCCCACATTAGGAGCAGTATACAGTAGTCCCCCACATAAGTTGCAGTATACAGTAGTCCCCCACATTAGGTGCAGTATACATACAGTAGTCCCCCACATTAGTTGCAGTATAAAGTAGTTCCTCACAATAGGTGCAGTATACAGTAGTCCCCCACATTAGGTACAGTATAAAGTAGTTCCCCACATTAGGTGCACTATACAGTAGTTACCCCACATTAGGTGCAGTATAAAGTAGTCCCCCACATTAGGTGCAGTATACAGTAGTCCCCCACATTAGGTGCAGTATAAAGTAGTTCCCCACATTAGGTGCAGTATACATTAGTCCCACTCATTAGGTGCAGTATACAGTAGTCCCCCACATTAGGTGCAGTATAAAGTAGTTCCCCACATTAGGTGCAGTATACAGTAGTCCCACACATTAGGTGCAGTATACAGTAGTCCCCCACATTAGGAGCAGTATACAGTAGTCCCCCACATAAGTTGCAGTATACAGTAGTCCCCCACATTAGGTGCAGTATACATACAGTAGTCCCCCACATTAGTTGCAGTATAAAGTAGTTCCTCACAATAGGTGCAGTATACAGTAGTCCCCCACATTAGGTACAGTATAAAGTAGTTCCCCACATTAGGTGCACTATACAGTAGTTACCCCACATTAGGTGCAGTATAAAGTAGTCCCCCACATTAGGTGCAGTATACAGTAGTCCCCCACATTAGGTGCAGTATAAAGTAGTTCCCCACATTAGGTGCAGTATACAGTAGTCCCCCACATTAGGTGCAGTATATAGTTGTCCCCCACATTAGGTGCAGTATACAGTAGTTCTCCACATTAGGTGCAGTATACAGTAGTCCCCCACATTAGGTGCAGTATAAAGTAGTTCCCCACATTAGGTGCAGTATACAGTAGTCCCCCACAATAGGTGCAGTATGCATACAGTAGTCCTCCACATTAGGTGCAGTATAAAGTAGTTCCCCACATTAGGTGTAGTATAAAGTAGTCCCCCACATTGGGTGCAGTATACATACAGTAGTTCCCCTCATTAGGTGCAGTATAAAGTAGTTCCCCACATTAGGTGCAGTATAAAGTAGTCTCACACATTAGGTGCAGTATACATACAGTAGTCCCCCACATTAGGTGCAGTATACAGTAGTCCCCCACATTAGGTGCAGTATACAGTAGTCCCGCACATTTGGTGCAGTATACAGTAGTCCCCCACATTAGGTGCAGTATACAGTAGTTCCTCCACATTAGGAGCAATATACAGTAGTCCCACACATTAGGTGCAGTATACAGTAGTCCCCCACATTAGGAGCAGTATACAGTCGTCCCCCACATAAGTTGCAGTATACAGTCGTCCCCCACATTAGGTGCAGTATACATACAGTAGTCCCCCACATTAGGTGCAGTATACATACAGTAGTCCCACACATTAGGTGCAGTATACAGTAGTCCCCCACAGTAGGTGCAGTATAAAGTAGTTCCCCACATTAGGTGCAGTAAACAGTAGTCCCACACATTAGGTGCAGTATACAGTAGTCCCCCACATTAGGAGCAGTATACAGTAGTCTCCCACATAAGTTGCAGTATACAGTAGTCCCCCACATTAGGTGCAGTATACATAAAGTAGTCCCCCACATTAGGTGCAGTATACATACAGTAGTCCCACACATTAGGTGCAGTATACAGTAGTCCCCCACATTAGGTGAAGTATAAAGTAGTTCCCCACATTAGGTGCAGTATACAGTAGTCCCACACATTAGGTGCAGTATACAGTAGTCCCCCACATTAGGAGCAGTATACAGTAGTCCCCCACATAAGTTGCAGTATACAGTAGTCCCCCACATTAGGTGCAGTATACATACAGTAGTCCCCCACATTAGGTGCAGTATAAAGTAGTTCCCCACATTAGGTGCAGTATAAAGTAGTCCCCCACATTAGGTGCAGTATACAGTAGTCCCCCACATTAGGTGCAGTATACAGTAGTCCCCCACATTAGGTGCAGTATACAGTAGTCCCCCACATTAGGTGCAGTATAAAGTAGTTCCCCACATTAGGAGCAGTATACAGTAGTTACAACACATTAGGTGCAGTATAAAGTAGTCCCCCATATTAAGTGTAGTATCCAGTAGTCCCCCACATTAGTTGCTGTATAAAGTAGTTCCCCTCATTAGGTACAGTATACAGTAGTCCCCCACATTAGGTGCAGTATAAAGTAGTTCCCCACATTAGGTGCAGTATACAGTAGTCCCCCACATTAGGTGCAGTATACAGAAGTCCCACACATTAGGTGCAGTATACAGTAGTACCCCACATTAGGTGCGGTATAAAGTAGTTCCCCACATTAGGTGCAGTATACAGTAGTGCCACACATCAGGTGCAGTATACAGTAGTCCCCCACATTAGGAGCAGTATACAGTAGTCCCCCACATAAGTTGCAGTATACAGTAGTCCCCCACATTAGGTGCAGTATACATACAGTAGTCCCCCACATTAGGTGCAGTATAAAGTAGTTCCCCACATTAGGTGCAGTATACAGTAGTCCCCCACATTAGGTGCAGTATACAGTAGCCCCCCACATTAGGTGCAGTATACAGTAGTCCCCCACATTAGGTGCAGTATACAGTAGTTACCACACATTAGGTGCAGTATACAGTAGTCCCCCACATTAGGTGCAGTATACAGTAGTCCCCTACATTAGGTGCAGTATACAGTAGTCCCCCACATTAGGTGCAGTATACAGTAGTTCTCCACATTAGGTGCAGTATACAGTAGTCCCCCACATTAGGTGCAGTATACAGTAGTCCCCCACAATAGGTGCAGTATGCATACAGTAGTCCTCCACATTAGGTGCAGTATGCATACAGTAGTCCTCCACATTAGGTGCAGTATACAGTAGTCTCTCACATTAGGTGCAGTATAAAGTAGTTCCCCACATTAGGTGTAGTATAAAGTAGTCCCCCACATTGGGTGCAGTATACATCCAGTAGTTCCCCTCATTAGGTGCAGAATAAAGTAGTTCCCCACATTAGGTGCAGTATAAAGTAGTCTCACACATTAGGTGCAGTATACATACAGTAGTCCCCCACATTAGGTGCAGTATACAGTAGTCCCCCACATTAGGTGCAGTATACAGTAGTCCCGCACATTTGGTGCAGTATACAGTAGTCCCCCACATTAGGTGCAGTATACAGTAGTTCCTCCACATTAGGAGCAATATACAGTAGTCCCACACATTAAGTGCAGTATAAAGTAATTCCCCACATTAGGTGCAGTATACAGTAGTTACCCCACATTAGGTGCAGTATAAAGTAGACCCCCACATTAGGTGCAGTATACAGAAGTCCCCCACATTAGGTGCAGTATAAAGTAGTTCCCCTCATTAGGTGCAGTATACAGTAGTTCCCCCATATTAGGAGCAATATACAGTAGTCCCACACATTAGGTGCAGTATACAGTAGTCCCCCATATTAGGAGCAGTATACAGTAGTCCCCCACATAAGTTGCAGTATACAGTAGTCCCCCACATTAGGTGCAGTATACATACAGTAGTCCCCCACATTAGGTGCAGTATACATACAGTAGTCCCACACATTAGGTGCAGTATACAGTAGTCCCCCACATTAGGTGCAGTATAAAGTAGTTCCCCACATTAGGTGCAGTATACAGTAGTCCCACACATTAGGTGCAGTATACAGTAGTCACCCAAATTAGGAGCAGTATACAGTAGTCCCCCACATAAGTTGCAGTATACAGTAGTCCCCCACATTAGGTGCAGTATACATACAGTAGTCCCCCACATTAGTTGCAGTATAAAGTAGTTCCTCACAATAGGTGCAGTATACAGTAGTCCCCCACATTAGGTACAGTATAAAGTAGTTCCCCACATTAGGTGCACTATACATTAGTTACCCCACATTAGGTGCAGTATACAGTAGTCCCCCACATTAGGTGCAGTATAAAGTAGTTCCCCTCATTAGGTGCAGTATACAGTAGTCCCGCACATTAGGTGCATTATACAGTAGTCCCCCACATTAGGTGCAGTATACATTAGTCCCACTTATTAGGTGCAGTATACAGTAGTCCCCCACATTAGGTGCAGTATACAGTAGTCCCACACATTAGGTGCAGTATACAGTAGTTCCCCCACATTAGGAGCAATATACAGTAGTCCCACACATTAGGTGCAGCATACAGTAGTCCCCCACATTAGGAGCAGTATACTGTAGTCCCCCACATAAGTTGCAGTATACAGTAGTCCCCCACATTAGGTGCAGTATACATACAGTAGTCCCCCACATTAGTTGCAGTATAAAGTAGTTCCCCACATTAGGTGCAGTATACAGTAGTCCCCCACATAAGGTGCAGTATACAGTAGTCCCCCACATTAGGTGCAGTATAAAGTAGTTCCCCACATTAGGTGCAGTATACAGTAGTCCCCCACATTAGGTGCAGTATACAGTAGTCCCCCACATTAGGTGCAGTATACAGTAGTCCCACTCATTAGGTGCAGTATACAGTAGTCCCCCACATTAGGTGCAGTATACAGTAGTCCCACACATTAGGTGCAGTATACAGTAGTTCCCCCACTTTAGGAGCAATATACAGTAGTCCCACACATTAGGTGCAGTATACAGTAGTCCCCCACATTAGGAGCAATATACAGTAGTCCCACACATTAGGTGCAGTATACAGTAGTCCCCCACATTAGGAGAAGTATACAGTAGTCCCCCACATAAGTTGCAGTATACAGTAGTCCCCCACATTAGGTGCAGTATACATACAGTAGTCCCCCACATTAGGTGCAGTATACATACAGTAGTCCCACACATTAGGTGCAGTATACAGTAGTCCCCCACATTAGGTGAAGTATAAAGGAGTTCCCCACATTAGGTGCAGTATACAGTAGTCCCACACATTAGGTGCAGTATACAGTAGTCCCCCACATTAGGTGCAGTATAAAGTAGTTCCCCACATTATGTGCAGTATACAGTAGTCCCACACATTAGGTGCAGTATACAGTAGTCCCCCACATTAGGAGCAGTATACAGTAGTCCCCCACATAAGTTGCAGTATACAGTAGTCCCCCACATTAGGTGCAGTATACAGTAGTCCCGCACATTAGGTGCATTATACAGTAGTCCCCCACATTAGGTGCAGTATACATTAGTCCCACTCATTAGGTGCAGTATACAGTAGACCCTCACATTAGGTGCAGTATACAGTAGTCCCACACATTAGGTGCAGTATACAGTAGTTCCCCCACATTAGGAGCAATATACAGTAGTCCCACACATTAGGTGCAGCATACAGTAGTCCCCCACATTAGGAGCAGTACACTGTAGTCCCCCACATAAGTTGCAGTATACAGTAGTCCCCCACATTAGGTGCAGTATACATACAGTAGTCCCCCACATTAGTTGCAGTATAAAGTAGTTCCCCACATTAGGTGCAGTATACAGTAGTCCCCCACATTAGGTGCAGTATACAGTCGTCCCCCACATTAGGTGCAGTATACATACAGTAGTCCCCCACATTAGTTGCAGTATAAAGTAGTTCCCCACATTAGGTGCAGTATACAGTAGTCTCCCACATTAGGTGCAGTATAAAGTAATTCTCCACATTAGGTGCAGTATACAGTAGTTACCCCACATTAGGTGCAGTATAAAGTAGACCCCCACATTAGGTGCAGTATACAGTAGTCCCCCCACATTAGGTGCAGTATAAAGTAGTTCCCCTCATTAGGTGCAGTATACAGTAGTTCCCCCACATTAGGAGCAATATACAGTAGTCCCACACATTAGGTGCAGTATACAGTAGTCCCCCACATTAGGAGCAGTATACAGTAGTCCCCCACATAAGTTGCAGTATACAGTAGTCCCCCACATTAGGTGCAGTATACATACAGTAGTCCCCCACATTAGGTGCAGTATACATACAGTAGTCCCACACATTAGGTGCAGTATACAGTAGTCCCCCACATTAGGTGCAGTATAAAGTAGTTCCCCACATTAGGTGCAGTATACAGTAGTCCCACACATTAGGTGCAGTATACAGTAGTCACCCACATTAGGAGCAGTATACAGTAGTCCCCCACATAAGTTGCAGTATACAGTAGTCCCCCACATTAGGTGCAGTATACAGTAGTCCCCCACATTAGGTACAGTATAAAGTAGTTCCCCACATTAGGTGCACTATACAGTAGTTACCCCACATTAGGTGCAGTATAAAGTAGTCCCCCACATTAGGTGCAGTATACAGTAGTCCCCCACATTAGGTGCAGTATAAAGTAGTTCCCCTCATTAGGTGCAGTATACAGTAGTCCCGCACATTAGGTGCATTATACAGTAGTCCCCCACATTAGGTGCAGTATACATTAGTCCCACTCATTAGGTGCAGTATACAGTAGTCCCCCACATTAGGTGCAGTATACAGTAGTCCCACTCATTAGGTGCAGTATACAGTAGTCCCCCACATTAGGTGCAGTATACAGTAGTCCCACACATTAGGTGCAGTATACAGTAGTTCCCCCACATTAGGAGCAATATACAGTAGTCCCACACATTAGGTGCAGTATACAGTAGTCCCCCACATTAGGAGAAGTATACAGTAGTCCCCCACATAAGTTGCAGTATACAGTAGTCCCCCACATTAGGTGCAGTATACATACAGTAGTCCCCCACATTAGGTGCAGTATACATACAGTAGTCCCACACATTAGGTGCAGTATACAGTAGTCCCCCACATTAGGTGAAGTATAAAGTAGTTCCCCACATTAGGTGCAGTATACAGTAGTCCCACACATTAGGTGCAGAATACAGTAGTCCCCCACATTAGGTGCAGTATAAAGTAGTTCCCCACATTATGTGCAGTATACAGTAGTCCCACACATTAGGTGCAGTATACAGTAGTCCCCCACATTAGGAGCAGTATACAGTAGTCCCCCACATAAGTTGCAGTATACAGTAGTCCCCCACATTAGGTGCAGTATACATACAGTAGTCCCCCACATTAGTTGCAGTATAAAGTAGTTCCTCACAATAGGTGCAGTATACAGTAGTCCCCCACATTAGGTACAGTATAAAGTAGTTCCCCACATTAGGTGCACTATACAGTAGTTACCCCACATTAGGTGCAGTATAAAGTAGTCCCCCACATTAGGTGCAGTATACAGTAGTCCCCCACATTAGGTGCAGTATAAAGTAGTTCCCCTCATTAGGTGCAGTATACAGTAGTCCCGCACATTAGGTGCATTATACAGTAGTCCCCCACATTAGGTGCAGTATACATTAGTCCCACTCATTAGGTGCAGTATACAGTAGTCCCACACATTAGGTGCAGTATACAGTAGTCCCCCACATTAGGTGCAGTATAAAGTAGTTCCCCACATTAGGTGCAGTATACAGTAGTCCCACACATTAGGTGCAGTATACAGTAGTCCCCCACATTAGGAGCAGTATACAGTAGTCCCCCACATAAGTTGCAGTATACAGTAGTCCCCCACATTAGGTGCAGTATACATACAGTAGTCCCCCACATTAGTTGCAGTATAAAGTAGTTCCTCACAATAGGTGCAGTATACAGTAGTCCCCCACATTAGGTACAGTATAAAGTAGTTCCCCACATTAGGTGCACTATACAGTAGTTACCCCACATTAGGTGCAGTATAAAGTAGTCCCCCACATTAGGTGCAATATACAGTAGTCCCCCACATTAGGTGCAGTATAAAGTAGTTCCCCACATTAGGTGCAGTATACATTAGTCCCACTCATTAGGTGCAGTATACAGTAGTCCCCCACATTAGGTGCAGTATAAAGTAGTTCCCCACATTAGGTGCAGTATACAGTAGTCCCACACATTAGGTGCAGTATACAGTAGTCCCCCACATTAGGAGCAGTATACAGTAGTCCCCCACATAAGTTGCAGTATACAGTAGTCCCCCACATTAGGTGCAGTATACATACAGTAGTCCCCCACATTAGTTGCAGTATAAAGTAGTTCCTCACAATAGGTGCAGTATACAGTAGTCCCCCACATTAGGTACAGTATATAATAGTTCCCCACATTAGGTGCACTATACAGTAGTTACCCCACATTAGGTGCAGTATAAAGTAGTCCCCCACATTAGGTGCAGTATACAGTAGTCCCCCACATTAGGTGCAGTATAAAGTAGTTCCCCACATTAGGTGCAGTATACAGTAGTCCCCCACATTAGGTGCAGTATACAGTAGTCCCCCACATTAGGTGCAGTATACAGTAGTTCTCCACATTAGGTGCAGTATACAGTAGTCCCCCACATTAGGTGCAGTATAAAGTAGTTCCCCACATTAGGTGCAGTATACAGTAGTCCCCCACAATAGGTGCAGTATGCATACAGTAGTCCTCCACATTAGGTGCAGTATAAAGTAGTTCCCCACATTAGGTGTAGTATAAAGTAGTCCCCCACATTGGGTGCAGTATACATACAGTAGTTCCCCTCATTAGGTGCAGTATAAAGTAGTTCCCCACATTAGGTGCAGTATAAAGTAGTCTCACATATTAGGTGCAGTATACATACAGTAGTCCCCCACATTAGGTGCAGTATACAGTAGTCCCCCACATTAGGTGCAGTATACAGTAGTCCCGCACATTTGGTGCAGTATACAGTAGTCCCCCACATTAGGTGCAGTATACAGTAGTTCCTCCACATTAGGAGCAATATACAGTAGTCCCACACATTAGGTGCAGTATACAGTAGTCCCCCACATTAGGAGCAGTATACAGTCGTCCCCCACATAAGTTGCAGTATACAGTCGTCCCCCACATTAGGTGCAGTATACATACAGTAGTCCCCCACATTAGGTGCAGTATACATACAGTAGTCCCACACATTAGGTGCAGTATACAGTAGTCCCCCACAGTAGGTGCAGTATAAAGTAGTTCCCCACATTAGGTGCAGTATAGAGTAGTCCCACACATTAGGTGCAGTATACAGTAGTCCCCCACATTAGGAGCAGTATACAGTAGTCTCCCACATTAGTTGCAGTATACAGTAGTCCCCCACATTAGGTGCAGTATACATAAAGTAGTCCCCCACATTAGGTGCAGTATACATACAGTAGTCCCACACATTAGGTGCAGTATACAGTAGTCCCCCACATTAGGTGAAGTATAAAGTAGTTCCCCACATTAGGTGCAGTATACAGTAGTCCCACACATTAGGTGCAGTATACAGTAGTCCCCCACATTAAGAGCAGTATACAGTAGTCCCCCACATAAGTTGCAGTATACAGTAGTCCCCCACATTAGGTGTAGTATACATACAGTAGTCCCCCACATTAGGTGCAGTATAAAGTAGTTCCCCACATTAGGTGCAGTATAAAGTAGTCCCCCACATTAGGTGCAGTATACAGTAGTCCCCCACATTAGGTGCAGTATACAGTAGTCCCCCACATTAGGTGCAGTATACAGTAGTCCCCCACATTAGGTGCAGTATAAAGTAGTCCCCCATATTAAGTGTAGTATCCAGTAGTCCCCCACATTAGTTGCTGTATAAAGTAGTTCCCCTCATTATGTACAGTATACAGTAGTCCCCCACATTAGGTGCAGTATAAAGTAGTTCCCCACATTAGGTGCAGTATACAGTAGTCCCCCACATTAGGTGCAGTATACAGTAGTCCCACACATTAGGTGCAGTATACAGTAGTACCCCACATTAGGTGCGGTATAAAGTAGTTCCCCACATTAGGTGCAGTATACAGTAGTCCCACACATCAGGTGCAGTATACAGTAGTCCCCCACATAAGTTGCAGTATACAGTAGTCCCCCACATTAGGTGCAGTATACATACAGTAGTCCCCCACATTAGGTGCAGTATAAAGTAGTTCCCCACATTAGGTGCAGTATACAGTAGTCCCCCACACTAGGTGCAGTATACAGTAGCCCCCCACATTAGGTGCAGTATACAGTAGTCCCCCACATTAGGTGCAGTATACAGTAGTTACCACACATTAGGTGCAGTATACAGTAGTCCCCCACATTAGGTGCAGTATACAGTAGTCCCCCACATTAGGTGCAGTATACAGTAGTCCCCCACATTAGGTGCAGTATACAGTAGTTCTCCACATTAGGTGCAGTATACAGTAGTCCCCCACATTAGGTGCAGTATACAGTAGTCCCCCACAATAGGTGCAGTATGCATACAGTAGTCCTCCACATTAGGTGCAGTATGCATACAGTAGTCCTCCACATTAGGTGCAGTATACAGTAGTCTCTCACATTAGGTGCAGTATAAAGTAGTTCCCCACATTAGGTGTAGTATAAAGTAGTCCCCCACATTGGGTGCAGTATACATACAGTAGTTCCCCTCATTAGGTGCAGTATAAAGTAGTTCCCCACATTAGGTGCAGTATAAAGTAGTCTCACACATTAGGTGCAGTATACATACAGTAGTCCCCCACATTAGGTGCAGTATACAGTAGTCCCCCACATTAGGTGCAGTATACAGTAGTTCCTCCACATTAGGAGCAATATACAGTAGTCCCACACATTAGGTGCAGTATACAGTAGTCCCCCACATTAGGAGCAGTATACAGTAGTCCCCCACATAAGTTGCAGTATACAGTCGTCCCCCACATTAGGTGCAGTATACATACAGTAGTCCCCCACATTAGTTGCAGTATAAAGTAGTTCCCCACATTAGGTGCAGTATACAGTAGTCTCCCACATTAAGTGCAGTATAAAGTAATTCCCCACATTAGGTGCAGTATACAGTAGTTACCCCACATTAGGTGCAGTATAAAGTAGTTCCCCCACATTAGGAGCAATATACAGTAGTCCCACACATTAGGTGCAGTATACAGTAGTCCCCCACATTAGGAGCAGTATACAGTAGTCCCCCACATAAGTTGCAGTATACAGTAATCCCCCACATTAGGTGCAGTATACATACAGTAGTCCCCCACATTAGGTGCAGTATACATACAGTAGTCCCACACATTAGGTGCAGTATACAGTAGTCCCCCACATTAGGTGCAGTATAAAGTAGTTCCCCACATTAGGTGCAGTATACAGTAGTCCCACACATTAGGTGCAGTATACAGTAGTCACCCACATTAGGAGCAGTATACAGTAGTCCCCCACATAAGTTGCAGTATACAGTAGTCCCCCACATTAGGTGCAGTATACATACAGTAGTCCCCCACATTAGTTGCAGTATAAAGTAGTTCCTCACAATAGGTGCAGTATACAGTAGTCCCCCACATTAGGTACAGTATAAAGTAGTTCCCCACATTAGGTGCACTATACAGTAGTTACCCCACATTAGGTGCAGTATAAAGTAGTCCCCCACATTAGGTGCAGTATACAGTAGTCCCCCACATTAGGTGCAGTATAAAGTAGTTCCCCTCATTAGGTGCAGTATACAGTAGTCCCGCACATTAGGTGCATTATACAGTAGTCCCCCACATTTGGTGCAGTATACATTAGTCCCACTCATTAGGTGCAGTATACAGTAGTCCCCCACATTAGGTGCAGTATACAGTAGTCCCACACATTAGGTGCAGTATACAGTAGTTCCCCCACATTAGGAGCAATATACAGTAGTCCCACACATTAGGTGCAGCATACAGTAGTCCCCCACATTAGGAGCAGTATACTGTAGTCCCCCACATAAGTTGCAGTATACAGTAGTCCCCCACATTAGGTGCAGTATACATACAGTAGTCCCCCACATTAGTTGCAGTATAAAGTAGTTCCCCACATTAAATGCAGTATACAGTAGTCCCCCACATTAGGTGCAGTATACAGTAGTCCCCCACATTAGGTGCAGTATAAAGTAGTTCCCCACATTAGGTGCAGTATACAGTAGTTCCCCACATTAGGTGCAGTATACAGTAGTCCCACTCATTAGGTGCAGTATACAGTAGTCCCCCACATTAGGTGCAGTATACAGTAGTCCCACACATTAGGTGCAGTATACAGTAGTTCCCCCACATTAGGTGCAGTATACAGTAGTCCCCCACATTAGGAGAAGTATACAGTAGTCCCCCACATAAGTTGCAGTATACAGTAGTCCCCCACATTAGGTGCAGTATACATACAGTAGTCCCCCACATTAGGTGCAGTATACATACAGTAGTCCCACACATTAGGTGCAGTATACATTAGTCCCCCACATTAGGTGAAGTATAAAGTAGTTCCCCACATTAGGTGCAGTATACAGTAGTCCCACACATTAGGTGCAGTATACAGTAGTCCCCCACATTAGGTGCAGTATAAAGTAGTTCCCCACATTATGTGCAGTATACAGTAGTCCTACACATTAGGTGCAGTATACAGTAGTCCCCCACATTAGGAGCAGTATACAGTAGTCCCCCACATAAGTTGCAGTATACAGTAGTCCCCCACATTAGGTGCAGTATACATACAGTAGTCCCCCACATTAGTTGCAGTATAAAGTAGTTCCTCACAATAGGTGCAGTATACAGTAGTCCCCCACATTAGGTACAGTATAAAGTAGTTCCCCACATTATGTGCACTATACAGTAGTTACCCCACATTAGGTGCAGTATAAAGTAGTCCCCCACATTAGCTGCAGTATACAGTAGTCCCCCACATTAGGTGCAGTATAAAGTAGTTCCCCTCATTAGGTGCAGTATACAGTAGTCCCGCACATTAGGTGCATTATACAGTAGTCCCCCACATTAGGTGCAGTATACATTAGTCCCACTCATTAGGTGCAGTATACAGTAGTCCCCCACATTAGTTGCAGTATACAGTAGTCCCACACATTAGGTGCAGTATACAGTAGTTCCCCCACATTAGGAGCAATATACAGTAGTCCCACACATTAGGTGCAGCATACAGTAGTTCCCCACATTAGGAGCAGTATACTGTAGTCCCCCACATAAGTTGCAGTATACAGTAGTCCCCCACATTAGGTGCAGTATACATACAGTAGTCCCCCACATTAGTTGCAGTATAAAGTAGTTCCCCACATTAGGTGCAGTATACAGTAGTCCCCCACATTAGGTGCAGTATACAGTCGTCCCCCACATTAGGTGCAGTATACATACAGTAGTCCCCCACATTAGTTGCAGTATAAAGTAGTTCCCCACATTAGGTGCAGTATACAGTAGTCTCCCACATTAGGTGCAGTATAAAGTAATTCCCCACATTAGGTGCAGTATACAGTAGTTACCCCACATTAGGTGCAGTATACAGTAGTTACCCCACATTAGGTGCAGTATAAAGTAGACCCCCACATTAGGTGCAGTATACAGTAGTCCCCCACATTAGGTGCAGTATAAAGTAGTTCCCCTCATTAGGTGCAGTATACAGTAGTTCCCCCACATTAGGAGCAATATACAGTAGTCCCACACATTAGGTGCAGTATACAGTAGTCCCCCACATTAGGAGCAGTATACAGTAGTCCCCCACATAAGTTGCAGTATACAGTAGTCCCCCACATTAGGTGCAGTATACATACAGTAGTCCCCCACATTAGGTGCAGTATACATACAGTAGTCCCACACATTAGGTGCAGTATACAGTAGTCCCCCACATTAGGTGCAGTATAAAGTAGTTCCCCACATTAGGTGCAGTATACAGTAGTCCCACACATTAGGTGCAGTATACAGTAGTCACCCACATTAGGAGCAGTATACAGTAGTCCCCCACATAAGTTGCAATATACAGTAGTCCCCCACATTAGGTGCAGTATACATACAGTAGTCCCCCACATTAGTTGCAGTATAAAGTAGTTCCTCACAATAGGTGCAGTATACAGTAGTCCCCCACATTAGGTACAGTATAAAGTAGTTCCCCACATTAGGTGCACTATACAGTAGTTACCCCACATTAGGTGCAGTATAAAGTAGTCCCCCACATTAGGTGCAGTATACAGTAGTCCCCCACATTAGGTGCAGTATAAAGTAGTTCCCCTCATTAGGTGCAGTATACAGTAGTCCCGCACATTAGGTGCATTATACAGTAGTCCCCCACATTAGGTGCAGTATACATTAGTCCCACTCATTAGGTGCAGTATACAGTAGTCCCCCACATTAGGTGCAGTATACAGTAGTCCCACACATTAGGTGCAGTATACAGTAGTTCCCCCACATTAGGAGCAATATACAGTAGTCCCACACATTAGGTGCAGCATACAGTAGTCCCACACATTAGGAGCAGTATACTGTAGTCCCCCACATAAGGTACAGTATACATACAGTAGTCCCCCACATTAGTTGCAGTATAAAGTAGTTCCCCACATTAGGTGCAGTATACAGTAGTCCCCCACATTAGGTGCAGTATAAAGTAGTTCCCCACATTAGGTGCAGTATACAGTAGTTCCCCACATTAGGTGCAGTATACAGTAGTCCCACTCATTAGGTGCAGTATACAGTAGTCCCCCACATTAGGTGCAGTATACAGTAGTCCCACACATTAGGTGCAGTATACAGTAGTTCCCCCACATTAGGAGCAATATACAGTAGTCCCACACATTAGGTGCAGTATACAGTAGTCCCCCACATTAGGAGAAGTATACAGTAGTCCCCCACATACGATGCAGTATACAGTAGTCCCCCACATTAGGTGCAGTATACATACAGTAGTCCCCCACATTAGGTGCAGTATACATACAGTAGTCCCACACATTAGGTGCAGTATACAGTAGTCCCCCACATTAGGTGAAGTATAAAGTAGTTCCCCACATTAGGTGCAGTATACAGTAGTCCCACACATTAGGTGCAGAATACAGTAGTCCCCCACATTAGGTGCAGTATAAAGTAGTTCCCCACATTATGTGCAGTATACAGTAGTCCCACACATTAGGTGCAGTATACAGTAGTCCCCCACATTAGGAGCAGTATACAGTAGTCCCCCACATAAGTTGCAGTATACAGTAGTCCCCCACATTAGGTGCAGTATACATACAGTAGTCCCCCACATTAGTTGCAGTATAAAGTAGTTCCTCACAATAGGTGCAGTATACAGTAGTCCCCCACATTAGGTACAGTATAAAGTAGTTCCCCACATTAGGTGCACTATACAGTAGTTACCCCACATTAGGTGCAGTATAAAGTAGTCCCCCACATTAGGTGCAGTATACAGTAGTCCCCCACATTAGGTGCAGTATAAAGTAGTTCCCCTCATTAGGTGCAGTATACAGTAGTCCCGCACATTAGGTGCATTATACAGTAGTCCCCCACATTAGGTGCAGTATACATTAGTCCCACTCATTAGGTGCAGTATACAGTAGTCCCCCACATTAGGTGCAGTATACAATAGTCCCACACATTAGGTGCAGTATACAGTAGTTCCCCCACATTAGGAGCAATATACAGTAGTCCCACACATTAGGTGCAGCATACAGTAGTCCACCACATTAGGAGCAGTATACTGTAGTCCCCCACATAAGTTGCAGTATACAGTAGTCCCCCACATTAGGTGCAGTATACATACAGTAGTCCCCCACATTAGTTGCAGTATAAAGTAGTTCCCCACATTAGGTGCAGTATACAGTAGTCCCCCACATTAGGTGCAGTATACAGTAGTCCCCCACATTAGGTGCAGTATAAAGTAGTTCCCCACATTAGGTGCAGTATACAGTAGCCCCCCACATTAGGTGCAGTATACAGTAGTCCCACTCATTAGGTGCAGTATACAGTAGTCCCCCACATTAGGTGCAGTATACAGTAGCCCCACACATTAGGTGCAGTATACAGTAGTTCCCCCACATTAGGAGCAATATACAGTAGTCCCACACATTAGGTGCAGTATACAGTAGTCCCCCACATTAGGAGAAGTATACAGTAGTCCCCCACATAAGTTGCAGTATACAGTAGTCCCCCACATTAGGTGCAGTATACATACAGTAGTCCCCCACATTAGGTGCAGTATACATACAGTAGTCCCACACATTAGGTGCAGTATACAGTAGTCCCCCACATTAGGTGAAGTATAAAGTAGTTCCCCACATTAGGTGCAGTATACAGTAGTCCCACACATTAGGTGCAGTATACAGTAGTCCCCCACATTAGGAGCAGTATACAGTAGTCCCCCACATAAGTTGCAGTATACAGTAGTCCCCCACATTAGGTGCAGTATACATACAGTAGTCCCCCACATTAGGTGCAGTATAAAGTAGTTCCCCACATTAGGTGCAGTATAAAGTAGTCCCCCACATTAGGTGCAGTATACAGTAGTCCCCCACATTAGGTGCAGTATACAGTAGTCCCCCACATTAGGTGCAGTATACAGTAGTCCCCCACATTAGGTGCAGTATACAGTAGTCCCCCACATTAGGTGCAGTATAAAGTAGTTCCCCACATTAGGAGCAGTATACAGTAGTTACAACACATTAGGTGCAGTATACAGTAGTCCCCCACATTAGGTGCAGTATACAGTAGTCCCCCACATTAGGTGTAGTATCCAGTAGTCCCCCACATTAGTTGCTGTATAAAGTAGTTCCCCTCATTAGGTGCAGTATACAGTAGTTCCGCACATTAGGTGCAGTATACAGTAGTCCCCCCACATTAGGTGCAGTATACAGTAGTCCCCCACATTAGGTGCAGTATACAGTAGTCCCACTCATTAGGTGCAGTATACAGTAGTCCCCCACATTAGGAGCAGTATACAGTAGTCCCCCACATAAGTTGCAGTATACAGTAGTCCCCCACATTAGGTGCAGTATACATACAGTAGTCCCACACATTAGGTGCAGTATACAGTAGTCCCCCACATTAGGTGCAGTATAAAGTAGTTCCCCACATTAGGTGCAGTATACAGTAGTCCCACACATTAGGTGCAGTATACAGTAGTCCCCCACATTAGGAGCAGTATACAGTAGTCCCCCACATAAGTTGCAGTATACAGTAGTCCCCCACATTAGGTGCAGTATACATACAGTAGTCCCCCACATTAGGTGCAGTATAAAGTAGTTCCCCACATTAGGTGCAGTATACAGTAGTCCCCCACATTAGGTGGAGTATAAAGTAGTTCCCCACATTAGGTGCAGTATACAGTAGTCCCCCACATTAAGTGCAGTATACAGTAGTCCCCGACATTAGGTGCAGTATACAGTAGTCCCCCACATTAGGTGCAGTATAAATTAGTCCCCCACATTAGGTGCAGTATACAGTAATTCCCCACATTAGGTACAGTATACAGTGGTTCCCCACATTAGGTGCAGTACACAGTCCACAGTACACATACCCTTATGTCACCCATGTAAACTCCTCTACACCCCTCTGTCACCCATGTACACTTCTCTACACCCCTCAGCCTCCCATGTACACTCCTCTACATCCCACTTTGACCCATGTACACTCCTCTACACCCCTCTGTCACCCATGTATACTCCTCTACACCCCTCTGTCACCCATGCACACTCCTCTACACCCCTCTGTCACCCATGTACATTCCTCTACACCCCTCAGCCTCCCATGTACACTCCTCTACACCCCTCTGTCACCCATGTACACTCCTCTACACCCCTCATCCTCCCATGTACACTCCTCTACATCCCACTTTGACCCATGTACACTCCTCTACACCCCTTTGCCATCCATGTACACTACTCTACACCCCTCTGCCACCCATGTACACTCCTCTACACCCCTCTGTCACCCATGTACACTCCTCTACACCCCTCTGTCACCCATGTACACTCCTCTACACCCCTCTGTCACCCATGTACACTCCTCTACACCCTTCTGTCACCCATGTAAACACCTCCACACCCCTCTGTCACCCATGTACACTCCTCTACACCCCTCTGACACCCATATACACTCCTCTACACCCCTGTCACCCCACTGAAACCCATGTACACTCCTCTACACCCCTGTCACCCATGTACACTCCTCTACACCCCTCTGTCACCCATGTACACTCCTCTACACCCCTCTGTCACCCATGTACACTCCTCTACACCCCTCCGTCACCCATGTTCACTCCTCTTCACCCCTCTGCCAAACATGTACACTCCTCTACACTCCTCTGTCACCCATGTACACTCCTCTACACCCCTCAGCCTCCCATGTACATTCCTCTACACCCCTCTGTCACCCATGTTCACTCCTCTACACCCCTCTGCCACCCATGTACACTCCTCTACACCCCTATGTCACCCATGTACACTCCTCTACACCCATCTGCCACCCATATACACTCCTCTACACCCCTTTGTCACCCATGTTCACTCCTCTACACCCCTCTGCCACCCTTGTACACTCCTCTACACCCCGATGTCACCCATGTACACTCCTTTACACCCCTCTGCCACCCATGTACACTCCTCTACACTCCTGTCACCCATATACACTCCTCTACACCCCTCTGTCACCCATGTACACTCCTCTACACCCCTCTGTCACCCATGTACACGCCTCTACACCCCTCTGTCACCCATGTACACTCCTCTACACCCCTCTGTCACCCATGTACACTCCTCTACACCCCTCTGCCATCCATGTACACTACTCTACACCCCTCTGCCACTCTTGTACACTCCTCTACACCCCCTGCCACCCATGTACACTCCTCTACACCCCTCTGTCACCCATGTACACTCCTCTACACCCCTCTGTCACCCATGTACACTCCTCTACACCCCTCTGTCACCCATGTACACTCCTCTACACCCCTCTGTCACCCATGTACACTCCTCTACACCCTTCTGTCACCCATGTAAACACCTCCACACCCCTCTGTCACCCATGTACACTCCTCTACACCCCTCTGACACCCATATACACTCCTCTACACCCCTGTCACCCCACTGAAACCCATGTACACTCCTCTACACCCCTGTCACCCATGTACACTCCTCTACACCCCTCTGTCACCCATGTACACTCCTCTACACCCCTCTGTCACCCATGTACACTCCTCTACACCCCTCCGTCACCCATGTTCACTCCTCTTCACCCCTCTGCCAAACATGTACACTCCTCTACACTCCTCTGTCACCCATGTACACTCCTCTACACCCCTCAGCCTCCCATGTACATTCCTCTACACCCCTCTGTCACCCATGTTCACTCCTCTACACCCCTCTGCCACCCATGTACACTCCTCTACACCCCTATGTCACCCATGTACACTCCTCTACACCCATCTGCCACCCATATACACTCCTCTACACCCCTTTGTCACCCATGTTCACTCCTCTACACCCCTCTGCCACCCTTGTACACTTCTCTACACCCCTATGTCACCCATGTACACTCCTTTACACCCCTCTGCCACCCATGTACACTCCTCTACACTCCTGTCACCCATATACACTCCTCTACACCCCTCTGTCACCCATGTACACTCCTCTACACCCCTCTGTCACCCATGTACACGCCTCTACACCCCTCTGTCACCCATGTACACTCCTCTACACCCCTCTGTCACCCATGTACACTCCTCTACACCCCTCTGCCATCCATGTACACTACTCTACACCCCTCTGCCACTCTTGTACACTCCTCTACACCCCCTGCCACCCATGTACACTCCTCTACACCCCTCTGTCACCCATGTACACTCCTCTACACCCCTCTATCACCCATGTACACTCCTCTACACCCCTCTGTCACCCATGTACACTCCTCTACACCCTTCTGTCACCCATGTAAACTCCTCCACACCCCTCTGTCACCCATGTACACTCCTCTACACCCCTCTGACACCCATATACATTCCTCTACACCCCTGTCACCCCTCTGAAACCCATGTAAACTCCTCTACACCCCTCTGTCACCCATGTACACTCCTCTATACCCCTTTGTCCCCCATGCACACTCCTCTATACCCCTCTGTCACCCATATACACTCCTCTACACCCCTCTGTCACCCATGTACACTCCTCTACACCCCTGTCACCCATGTACACTCCTCTACACCCCTATGTCACCCATGTACACT
This sequence comes from Hyla sarda, assembly GCF_029499605.1. Taxonomy (NCBI): domain Eukaryota; kingdom Metazoa; phylum Chordata; class Amphibia; order Anura; family Hylidae; genus Hyla; species Hyla sarda. The sequence goes on along the minus strand of NC_079197.1, from coordinate 139,388,793 downwards.
CCTCCACACCCCTCTGTCACCCATGTACACTCCTCTACACCCCTCTGTCACCCATGTACACTCGTCTACACCCCTCTGACACCCATGTACACTCCTCTACACCCCTCTGTCACCCATGTACACTCCTCTCCACCCCTCTGTCACCCATGTACACTCCTCAGGAAAGGGTCGTATCTGAGAACCCTGAAACGCGTCTAGTCTTATGCACTGATTTTGTACACTGGCATATATGCTCTGTATGAATCCAAGCTCTAGTTCACGGAGCAAATCCATTACATTGTGGATCCCTCACGCATTAGTCGACCTAGACTAGTGTCCAGTCCTGATTTTACCTGGTCAACTCCGGTTCCAGCTGACGTCATACGCCACCTACACGAGGCAAGCTCCATCTACCCAGCGTGTAGTCTCCGGCTTCCAAGTCCAGCGGTGAGGAGATCGATACCATCAGCGCCTGCCAGCGCTTGGTCTCCTGACAAATTTCCAACAGCGCCTGCCAGCGCACGGCCTCCCGGTGAATTACCATCGGCACCCGCCAGTGCCACTAACCTGGGACGACCAACACCGCATAAACACCTGGATCTTGAAAGACAAAGCCACAGCACCATCTAGGACCGCTGACCGCCATCCGGACACGGGAGCTGACACAGCCACATCACCCAGGATCGGTAATAGAGTATCCACTTCAATTACCATACTAAAGGACATTTACACCTTTACAATACTCTAAAGACGTTATATGAATCCACCAACATAGAGCTAAGCTATTCTATCCCATATGCCAGTGATACATTTTTATAACATTTCTATATTTTAATTTTGTAATTTTGTATATCTATTATATGTGTTTCTTCTCACAAGGGCCCTGTGAGGAATAATGCACTATACATTTTTAATAAATAATTAATGAATTATTATTGGAGTACGACCCAGTTTTCTATCATTTATATAATTTAAATACACTACCTTGGAAGGTCCGGGCAATACATTTCTTTTTTACATATTTTATAATTTTTGCAACTGTGGTATAGTTGCATGCCCTGTTGACCTCAGGTAGTATTTATATACTAATTGTGAGCTGCACTTGCACCCCCCGTTTTTTCTTAATTTACAAATCTGTTAAACTTTCTGGCACCAGTTGACGTACAAAAAAAAAAAAAGTTTTCCACCAGAATACCCCTTCAAAGTACTGTGCACAACGTATATGTGGTTTATTACTGGGGTATGCGTGCTGTTTGACAAAACACGGTGGCAGGGGAAGTCTGACCATGAGGCTATTTGGTAGTAAACAGGTAATAGCATGAGGAACTTATTCTATGACCATTACATTGTTGGGTCTACATCAGGGGTCTCAAACTGGTGGCCCTCCAGGTGTTGCAAAACTTTAACTCCCAGCATTCCCGACAACAATTAGCTGCAGAAAATGTCTGTCTGGGCATGTGCAGGCATGCTGGGAGTTGAACTTTTGCATCATTGAGGGCCACCAGTTTGAGACCCGTGGTCTATATGCTTATTTTAAAATAGGCGGAAAGTGATGACTGTGTACTGCCGGTGTGAGCTGTGACATCAGCATTCGTGGCTTGTGTGAGGACACACCACTGGTGGAGAGATGTGAGAGCGACATCAGCCACCATAGAGCCACATGGAGCGACATCAGCCACCAGGCCAGTATTTTACAGGCACAGCCTTTACTTTGCCGACCCTGCCGGTATTTTTATATAAAAAATACTGGCAATGCAATGGTCGGTATTTATCCAACCAATCCGACTCCTGGAATGGATCCAGCCAATCAGATTCCCGGAATATTGCACCATATACTATACCAGTGTTTCCCAACCAGAGCGCCTCCAGCTGTTGCAAAACTGAAAACTCCAGCATGCTCGGACAGCCGTTGGCTGTCCGGGCATGCTGGGAGTTGCAGTTTTGCGACAGCTGGAGGCACCCCTGGTTGTGAAACACTGGTTTAGGCTGGGTTCACATCACATTTTTACCATACTACGGATGGAACAGTACGGGAAAAAGTAAACCGTATGCGTTTTTAAACCGTATACTGTTTTTAAAAGTGCATATAGTTCCATCCATTTAAAAAAAAAAAAAAAAAAAACATACGTTTTTGAAAATGGGAGGGATCTTGGGTGGGGACATTAGGGTGCAAATGCACATGTGCAAAGTAAAAACCGTATATGTTTTCACGTATGGAACCGTATACATGTGCGTTTTCCATTGACGTCCATTTAAAAAAAAAAAAAAAACGTATGCGGTTGCAGTACGGTTTTTACATCGGAGTCAAAACTGTGGTTGACTACGATTTTGTCTCCAGTTTAATAACCGTACTGCAATCGCATACGTTTTTTTAACATGGAAGTCAATGGAAAACGCACATGTATACGGTTACATACGGGAAAACATACAGTTTTTCTTTGCACATGCGCATTTGCATCCTAAAGTCCCCACCCAAGACCCCTCCCATTAAAAATGGACAACATTTTCAAAAACGGACGGAACTGTATGCACTTTTAAAAACAGTATACAGTTTAAAAATGCATACGGTTTACTTTTTTCAATACTGTTCCATCCGTTTTTTGCCATACGGTTTTCTTTAGAAAAACGGATTGAAAACAGTCTGGCAAAAACGTGATGTGAACTCAGCCTTAGAGAGGACAGCAGAAGAGACAGCTGGAGCCGGGGGACAGACAAGTACTATCCGTGACATGAATAGCACCTGAATAAGAATTGCTGAAGCAGCACAGGGACTACAGAGTGTTAACCCTGAAGTAGGATCATCTGAGAGAGATTAAGAGGTTGTACCCGGCTCTCTCGTACCCCAGCCGGACCAGCACTGAACTCCATTTACTTTAATGAGCCGACCGGAGTCAAACGGTGACTCCGATCGGCTCATTTTTGACCCGTATGCGGTTTCCTGACCGGACCTAGAACCGTAATTCTGCTGCTTCAGCAGCATCGTGAGTTAACTCTTTCCTTGCTGGGCTCCTGGATGGTATACCTGGGTACACTATGCACCCCAGTATTCTATACAGCTGGCGTAGGTAAGTAGTGATGCTCTTCACCCTGTATACGCTATATATCACTCCTCACCTCCTTACACTCTGTGGACCGGGCGCTCTGCATCCGACCCATGGAGTGGTGCCTGAAGGCAGTAAAAAAAATTGCCACAAGATACAAAAATGATTGTTTCCACACACCAGCAAAAACGCAAGGAAAGAACGCAAGAAAAACTGAATAAACGCAGGAAAAAGCTGTGAGTTTTTCTGGCGTTTTTACTGGTGAACAAAAAACCTCAATGAAATCCGAGTGTCAAAGCAATAGAACAAAATCCCTACGTCCACTTTTCCTGTGAGGTCCAGCTCAGGTGTCCAAATAGAACTGTGTGGAGATTTAGAACTTTGAACAAAATTTATCCTGTGCCTTGCAATTGCACCAAATTTAGACCAACCAAAACAATCTACAAAAAACATGTACCTACAACAAGGATAAATTTCCCCCAATGTATATGTGTGATTGTGTGTATATGTAGTAAAGCTGAGTGTGAGTGTGTGTATATGCAGTAGTGCTGAGTGAGTGTGTGTATATGTAGCTGTAGCCGAGTATGTGATTGTGTATATGCAGCAGAGCTGAGTGTGTGATCAGGTGTATGTAGCAAAGCTGAGTGTGTGATTGTGTAAATGCAGTAGAGCTGAGTGTGAGTGTGTGTATATGCAGTAGTGCTGAGTGAGTGTGTTTATATGTAGCTGTAGCTGACTGTGTGATTGTGTTTATGCAGCAGAGCTGAGTGTGTGATCAGGTGTATGTAGCAGAGCTGAGTGTGTGATTGTGTAAATGCAGTAGAGCTGAGTGTGTGATTGTGTAAATGCAGCAGAGCTGAGTGTGTGATTGTGTATATGTAGCAGAGCTGAGTGTGTGATTTTGTAAATGCAGTAGAGCTGAGTGAGTGATCAGGTGTACGTAGCAGAGTTGAGTGTGTGCGTGGTCGTGCTTATACATAATCACACATTCAGCTCTGCTCCATACACATGTCGCACACTAATTTCTGCTACATGTACATGATCACACACTCAGCTCTGGTACATGTACACAGTGTTTACCAACCAGGGTACCTCCAGCTTTGGCAAAACTGCAACTCCCAGCATGCCAAGTTTTGCAACACTTGGAGACATTCTGGTTGGTAAACACTGATATAGAGGTAAGGGGACAGATTGTTCAGCAAAATTACATATTTTTTAAACCCAGATATTCTGTGGGAGATTCTCAAAAACTTATGTAATTTCTGTTCCAGCGATATGATTCACACCTTTTTTTTCTCCTCACATTTTCAAAGGTCTCTTGTGCTGCTTTGAAAATATGTGAAAATTCATTTTCGCACCTCAATTTTTTTTTTGCAGCCATATTGGATTTTTTTTGCGCCAAATTTTACATCCCAGAAAATTCTTGCAGAAACATCTCACAAAATATTCCATGGTTTCTAGTGCTCAGTGATAACTGTATAAATAAAACATTTCTGAGCTTAAATGTGAGTGCAGGAGCAGTGACCAAGAAAAAGATAAAATTAAAAAAATATATATGTTTTAAGGCTGATTTATCAGCCTGTATTTGTGGGAGGGGCGGGATTTCGCTATAAGAACCCAGCGGCAGTACCCGAGCTTGACGCCGCGGGTTCGTCACGTGATGTCAGCAAGTCAGCTGACCAGAAGTAGGATGTAGCGTTAGTGCGGGTGGTGAGTATGCCTGTCGGGGCTCCCGGTCCGGCGACTTACAACTACGGGCGGTGAGTATGTGGCGCTGCGGAGACCGGGAGCCGGGGCAACTACATGTTACAAGCATATTCCACATTGCCCGCCGCCCGCAGCCTCTCTTACTATGCGGGCACTCGTGACACGTGACACGCAATTAGCGGCTCTGTCGGATCTGAGGTGGACTACAGGGTAAGTGTAATTTTTCATAGCAATGGTATGGATTCGGCTTGCTGCCGGCACGTTGGGAAGTTGCCACCGGGCGGGACTTCACTATATCGGTTCTTCAGTACACGGGGAGAGCTCTTATCATAAACGCCCCATAACCCATCCCGGTGTCTGCACTGGGTCATTTGGGGAAGCTGCTACGGTTGTTTAGGGTATTTACTCACAGGAGCTGTTTCCTCATGCACAGGGGACATGTTTTCAATGACCTATGGGGTATTGTGAGTTCATAATTGTTGGTTATCTGTACAGCATACTCAGGTCACGTGTTTACATTTAAATCCAGGGTGCAGTCACTTTGTGCAATGTGAATCGGAGTAGCACAGGGGATTGCAGTCTCATAAGTTCGGAGGTCTCCTAATCTTATTGGTATACATTAGTCGTCAGTAGCAAGCACACACACACACAAGAATAAATATATATATATATATATATATATATATATATATATATACACACACATTTCTACAAATTGCCTTATAAGTACGCTCTTATAGTAATTCTGTGCACACAGACGGTAATGTAGCCGGGCACACGCTTCATTATTCTATGCTATATGGTCATATAGTCGTCGGTGTACACGCTCTTATAATTCAATCTTCGTACACGGTCATATAGTTGGTCACTGCATATTTGTTGGTCACCGCATATATAGTTGGTCACTGCATATATATTGGTCGTTGCATATATAGTTGGTCACTGCATATATAGTTGGTCACTGCATATATCGTTGGTCACTGCATATATTGTTGGTCACTGCATATATAGTTGGTCACTGCATATATAGTTGGTCACTGCATATATCGTTGGTCACTGCATATATTGTTGGTCACTGCATATATTGTTGGTCACTGCATATATTGTTGGTCACTGCATATATAGTTGGTCTGCATATATAGTTGGTGACTGCATATATAGTTGGTCACTGCATATAGAGTTGGTCACTGCATATAGAGTTGGTCACTGCATATATTGTTGGTCACTGCATATATAGTTGGTCACTGCATATATAGTTGGTCACTGCACATATAGTTGGTCACTGCATATATAGTTGGTCACTGCATATAGTTGTTTTTGTGCATACTCATATAATTTGTTCGCTCCAATAATTCTGCGCATACAGCCATATAGTTGTTCTGTGCACATGCCCTCATAAGTGCTGTACACACGTTCGTAGCATTCATACTATACACACATTTGTAGGATTTATACTGTACTCTGTACACACGCTCGTAGGATTCATGCTGTACACATGCTTGTGGCGTTTATACTGTTCACTCGCTTGTAGGATTTATACTGTACACACGCTTGTGCATACTTTTAAGATTCATGCTTGTACCATTTATACTGTACACATGCTTGTACATGCTTGTAGGATTTATGCTGTACACACACTTGTAGGAATTTTGCTGTACACACACTAGTAGGATATGCTGTACACATGCTTGTAGGATTCATACTGTACACGCGCTTGTAGGAATTGTACTGTACACACATTTGTAGATCTATGGGTTTCTCACGCTCGTAGGATTTACACTGTACATGCTTGTTGGGTTGGATTATTTGTGTGTTCATGGGGTTCATGCTGTGCGTGCGCTTGTGACATGTGTGCGGTACGTGCACTGTGGGTTTGTGAGGTTCGCGCACTCGTGGCGTTTGTGCCGCGCACATGCTCGGACAGCGCATGGGGTGTTGCCCTGTGCGCAGGTACGTGGTCTTAATAGTTACTACATGCATGCATATTCTTTGTCATCGGTTGTGATTGGCCACATGTGCGTTTGCTTTGATGGTGCATACACGCATAGTTGGCCTGAGTATACGGTCATCTAGTTTGGTGGTACAGCCACGCAAAGCTGTTATTCAACAATTTCGCACATAGTCGTTCTGTACATCTGTATATAGGCAGGGAGATACATGGTGTAGTTGTTACTGACACGTCTTCAGAACAATAACGCGTTACAGGTGGTGTATACCCATTTTGCCTGCCACGCCAGCAGGGGGGGTACGTTGCATTATTGTTACTGACACGCCTTCAGCACAACAATAACACGACACATAGGTAGTGTATACCCATTATACCTGCCACGTCTGCAGGGGGATACACTGCATAGTCGTTGTTACTGACACGTCTTCAGAGCAACGACATTACGACACATAGGTGGTGTATACCCATTATACCTGCCACGTCTGCAGGGGGATACATTGCATAGTTGTTGTTACTGACACGTCTTCAGAGCAATGACATTACGACACATAGGTGGGGTATACCCATCATGCCTGCCACATCTGCAGGGCGTTACATTGCACAATTGTTGTTACTGACACGCCTTCAGAGCAACGACGTTACGACACTCAGATTGTGTATACCTATTATACCTGCCACGTCTGCAGGGGGATACATGGCATAATTGTTGTTACTGACACGCCTTCAGAACAACAACGTTACGACACATAAGCGGTGATATACTCATTATTCCTGTCTGTGCGGATAAGTTGCTCTGTGTATCTGTTTATATAGTTTGTTCAGTGCATATGCTCGCTTGTGTAGTTTTTCTAGCCACATGTTTATAGTCTGTTCGGTGTACGCGCTCAAAGCTTTATACATATGCCCGTATAGTTTTGACTGTGTATATGGTCGTGAGTTGTTTGAGCATGTGGTTGTAGTGTTAGTGAGGTGCATCTGGCCTTGATGATTATGCCGGGCTCACGTTATATTTTATGGTCTGCGTGTGGATCAAGAAGTCATGCAAGGCATATATTTTTGGGGCAGGATTGTTCTATTCGGTATAGATTCATAGGTTCATTAGGTACTCGTTTCATGATATTTTGCTGTACTATGTTACGGTATTTAGACCATACACCCGTGTCTGTGATACTGCGCGGGTTTCATGGCTTTGGGCAAATCTGCACAGATAATTCCATGGGTTACCATTTTGTTAACATGGACGAAAATTATAGCTGGGGTTCGGTTTATTACTTGCTAAGTCGACAGGTCAAGCAGGCTTACGACCTGTCTCTGCTTCAGGTTGATGTCGATACTTATAGTTATCTATATTGGTTGAGGCTTTTTAAATGCGGCTGGATCAATCATATCTACAGGTCAGTCCGGGTACTACCTGACACGATTTCAGGTTGGCGTCTATGTTGTTATACGTAGTGTTTTTCAGTTGTGGGGTTATGCACAGTAATATAGCTTTATTTTCCAATATGATTTGTCACGGCTATAAGTCAATCGTGGTCACAACCTGTCTTGGTTTCATGTGGACATCGATACTTGTAGTCATATATGTTGGTTGAGGCTTTAATTCGGCTAGATCAGTCACATCTGCAGGTCAGTCTGGGTACAACCTGACACGACTTTGGGTTGGCGATAATATTTTGTATACATTATGTTTTTTCAGTAGCTGGGTTATGCTACAGGGATAGCTTTATGTTTCCATTCTTAATTGCCATGTCTATAGGTGTATTATGGTTACGACCTGTTTTGGTTCAGGGTGGCGGTCATACTGTTAGTTACAGATTTGGTTGAATCTTTTATTCATGTTCTGGCCTGTCTCGTCTACAGATTGGTTCAGTTGCGACCTGACACAACTTCAGGTCGACGGCAACGTCATCATGTGTCCATATGTTTACTTAGCACTAGGGACATAGCTTGGTTCTGTGTGCTCGGTTTTGTTTGTCTTGACTTAGGTTGACGATGATAGTGGTCACATGTTGGTTGAGTCTCATCATCATGTTGCTGCATAAGTGGTTTCATTGCCGTTAACGTCCACAGGTTGGTTACAGTAGTAACCTGACACAGGATTAGGTTGGTGATTACGTAGTCTTTTGTGTATACACGTTGTTAGCACTTGAAGTTGTGTATACGGGCATAGGGCTGTTCTCTGGGACTTTTCACGTCTGCAGCTCATTGAGAGCTTCCAACGTGTAGCCTAGAATACTTTCACAATGTTTTACATTAGATACTTAGAGGATGTCTCATGTGCCATTTTATTCCTATTTGCATTTATCGGGTTTTGCCACTCTTCTTTGCATCCAGCATAATTCTATCAAAGTATTTCTGTCAGGTATCCAGCGTAATATCACGCGGTCTTGCTCTGACGGGGCGTCATTGTTTGCATTCCATGCCATCAAATCTACCCTGGTGAGTGCACAAGAGGGTGGTTCGCAAGCCCTCTAGCCGTCGGCTGGGTTAGTTAGTTGCTTGGTTAGTTGACGCTTTAGGTAGTTCCCCATTGGGACATCAGGACAGCTTAACATTAGAGGCTGTGTCGTCCTTCAGTTGTCATGGTTTCCTAAGGTTTAGGGGAATTACATGCAGGTGCATGGCCCTAGTTACAATAACTTTGCAGGGATGCGAATAGTTACGTATTGATAATGTATAGCAGATGAAGGTTATTGTCAGGTTATCATCATTCGGTATTCTCCCGAGTCCCACAAGTGTTACTAAGCTTGAGTATTGCAAGCTTCGCTTCCACATGTCAAGGATCCAACGGGATCGGCCGTTGTCATTGTTAGGGGGCGGCACTCACTGGTAAGTTGTCTAACATGTACGTATTCTTGTTAAATTCTTTATAGCGATTCGTCCACTATATCTGGTCATTCCCGTAGCATTGAGGCTGTTGCTCAATGTCACATTGTGGTGTGCCAGCATAGGTGGTTAGGAAATAGGGGTGCTGGGAAGTCGGTGTTATGTGCACTGTACCCCATTCCGTAGTATGTATGGCAGGATGCATTGCAGTCATTGGCCACGGGGTTATTGTGCGGGTTGATAGCGCTTTGTTCTCATTATGAGTTTTGCCCTCTATTTTTCAGGTGTACTCCTACGCGGCAGTATATGGCATAACTCAGACTGCCTAGATAGGTTACAGGATGTAGTAGGGAATAGGAGTTTAGTTAGAGGTTAGTTAGGTAGGCTCGCTATCCGATTGAGCACCGACCAAAAATAATTTTTAATACCATTTTTCAATAATAATTTTTTTTTTTTTTTATAATTACTTACCGTATTTTTCGCCCTATAGGACGCTCCGGCATATAAGACGCACCCAATTTTAAATGAGGAAAATCTAGAATACAATGTAAAGTACAGCCGTTGGCTGTCCGGGCATGCCAGGAGTTGTAGTTTTGCAACATCTGGAGGTCCGCAGGTTGAGGACTACTGGTATAGGAGGTAATACTCTCGTGTCCCCGCCGCTCCGGACCGGTCACCGCTCGTCACCGCTGCCCTGGATGTCGCCCTCCATCGCTGTCGACACGTCCCCGGGGTGTGCCCTTCGCTCTGGAATGTCTCTGCTGCCTGGTATCCTCGCTCTCCGTCGCCGCCATCGCGTATTGGAGCTACGACGTGATGACGACAAAGGAGAGCGCCGTTCATGCAGGGGAACCGGGCACGGAGCAGACACCGAGGGGGCCGATAAGGTCCCTCCCAATGCAGCCGGGTTAGTGTCACTTTCGCTTCAGACACGGCGGTCAGCTTTGATCGCCGCGTCTGAAGGGTTAATACAGGGCATCATCGCGATCGGTGATGTCCTGTATTAGACGTGGGTCCCGGCCATTGATGGCCGCAGGGACCACCACGATAGGTGTGTATTCGCCGTATAAGATGCACCAACTTTCCCCCCCCAGTTTTGGGGAAGAAAAAGTGCATCTTATACGGCAAAAAATACGGTATGCTTTGTACCATATGCACTATATCTCTGCACTTTTTATATCTTTTGTATTGCATGCTCTATATATTCTTGCACTCTGCAGGCACTGCTCCTATCCATTTGGTTTTAGTATACATCATTCCTGCACACTAATCAATATTCAGTTATAAACTTCTATAAATATATTTTTTTACAAAAATACTTTTCTCCTTGTTGTATATGTTGCATGCACTATTTATTTGTTTTACCATTATACATGTGATCACATCCTTGTCATTTTTTTATGCTTTCATATGCCCCCGGATTATTATTATTATAATCATTATTGCTATTATCTCTAATGTATTTGCATTATTTATAGCCATGTTATTGCCTTCACAGTCCACAGTCAGTTCTCCCACTATAGATTTTCATTCTTTGTATTATTTAGCCCTGGGTCCGATGTTCAGCTTATTTTGTATATCCCTCTATTAGCGGCGATCTGCGGCCATTTTGGGGAAGCTTGTCTTTCCCCCTAGAATTTTTTCGTGCACGCATGCGCAGTATGAGTGACTGTGGCCATGTTTTCGTGGCCGCACAAGCTCTATAATGTGAATGCGCGTTGCGTGCTCCATCACACGAGTGCCGCGGTGTCCGACGTCACTTCCGACCCAGCGGCTTACTATTAGGACAGGTGTGTTATTCCTTTTCTATTGGGTCCCTATTCTATAAATACCGTACCTGTAGCCATTATTTGCAGCCAAATTTTTTAACATATATTGATATATATTTATTTTATTGCGTCTATTATGTACATTTTTAGAATCATGTTCTTTTATTAATAAAAAATATATATTTTCATACATCGATTTGTACTTTATTTGGTGTCGCAGTTACAATGTGTTACGCTTTTGGCGTTTGTAGGTACTGTATTTTTCGCCGTATAAGACGCACTTTTTCTTCCCCAAAACTGGGGGGAAAAAGTCGGTTCGTCTTATACGGAGAATACACCCCTTTCGCGGCGGTCCCCGCGGCCACCAACGGACGGGACCCGCGGCTAATACAGGACATCACCGATTGCGGTGATGCCCTGTATTAACCCTTCAGACGCGGCGATCAAAGCTGACCGCCGCGTCTGAAGGGAAAGTGACACTAACCCGGCTGTTCAGTCGGGCTGTTCGGGACCGCCGCGATTTAACTGCGGCGGTCCCGAACAGCCCGACTGAATAGCCGGGTTAGTGCTTACAGGACACCGGGAGGGACCTTACCTGCCTCCTCGGTGTCTTCTCCGTTCAGGGATCCCCTGTATGCCGGCGCTCTCCTTCCTCGTCATCACGTCGTCGCGTACGTGCGTCGGCGTGCGTAACAACGTGATGACGGCGACGGAGAGCGAGGATACTCGGCCGGCAGCAGAGACGTTCCGGAGCGACGGGGACACGGCGACAGCGATGGAGCGACATCCAGGGCAGCGGTGACGGGTCCGGAGCGGCGGGGACACGTGAGTATTACCTCCTATGCAGTGGTCTTCAATCTGCGGACCTCCAGATGTTGCAAAACTAAAACTCCCAGCATGCCTGGACAGCCAACGGCTGTCCGGGCATGCTGGGAGTTGTAGTTTTGCAACATCTGGAGGTCCGCAGGTTGAAGACCACTATTGGGTTCAAAATCTTTATTTTTTTAGATTTTGCCCCTAAAAATTGGGTGCGTCTTATACGCCGGTGCATCCTATAGGACGAAAAATACGGTATATATGTAGAAAGAATAAGTTGCAATATATAGGGGGAAAAAAGAAACATGAGGATTGGGGTGCAGGTGACTACTCCCAATGAAGCAGAGCTGTAGTGTTCTGATCAATCCGGGAGCTGTGTATTCTTCCCCCACCATCACTTTCCTTCTCCTCCTATTCTCAAAAATGACGAATCCTCCTGCCAGAATACCCAAATCTGTAGATAACGTTGGACTTTGTCAGAATTTTACTAATATCTGTATTTATATTTGTATATTCTATTTTTTTGTCTTCTATGTTATAAAGTGACGTTCCTTCCCACCCAAATACCCAGTCCTCCGTATAAAGTCACCGCCCCGCCAAAAAAAACACCCTACAACCAGAGTTTTCTATACCTTTATTTAACAATAAAAAGCTTATTTCATCCTATAAAACAAATGGATGTAAATGTCCATGTCTACACCTGTCCTCAGAGCAGTGACATTCCGTATGACATCACACATGTGACTTCACAAATGGTGATAGCTGGAAAAAGAGGTGCAGAGCCCCAGAGCCCTTACTCTGAGGACTGCAATCTAGCGAGCACTAGTGTTTCTATATTGTTTCCTTGCACTTTTTATTTTATTTTATCATGATTCGAGGGGACCACATCAGCAGGGATGAGGTCAATTTGGCCTGTAGCATGTGCTGGACAGTTACCATCCTCCTGGGTTCCCTCTTCACCACCGGCCCGAGTTTCTGGTTTGAAATCACCAGCAACCAACCGAGCCGGAACATCACCTCCAGCCACCTGCAAGGGCAGAACGATACCATCAGAGATCTGCCCAGCTTGAATACTACCAGCAGCGACATGAAGTGTCCCATCTGGACGAGGACCAGGATCAGAAAGATCACCCCTGTCCTGGTGAGTAATCAAACCTTTGCCAGCAGCGACATGAAGTGTCCCATCTGGACCAGGACCAGGACCAGAAAGATCATCCCTGTCCTGGGGAGTAATGACACCACTGCCAGCAGCGACACGATCAGCTGGGATTCCATTACCAACAACCTGCAGAGCGGGGCGGCCATCATCAAAAACTATCTTGGCTGGATCAGCACTTATGGTGACATGATCATCTCCCTGCTATACTATATCCCCATCGATAACAACCTGCTGGACCGGTTCATAGATGTTGTTGACGATCTGATCTCGTTTGCTAGTACCATCAGTGACCTGCTGTCCTGGATAGACACCACCACTGAATTGGTATTCTGGATCCCCACCATCACCAGCAGTTCCCTGCTTGCCTGGATGAACCCAGTCAATGAGTTGGTGACCTGGATTAGCACCGGCAGCACTATAGAGCTTCTTTACGTGATCTGTAACCCCACCGCCATCAGCTGGATCGGCTTCATCAGTGACAGGCTCACCTGGATCGCCATCACACTTCAGCTTCTGACGTGGGTTATGCCAAGGGGGATAGTGACCAGCATCACCGGACCGATGGACTATATTAACTCGGTCAGACAGTTCCTGGGACGGGTCACCATTGCCATCCTAATTGTCAATATCCCCGAGATAAGAGGTGTCATTAACGTCATCACCAGTATACTATGGGTATTCTTCACCAACCTGTATGTATGAACACTGGAAAAGATGAATAAACATTTTTATTTGACAAATATTCCGATTGATGTAATTATTGTTATAATAATAGACAAAGTGGGGAATTTATTATAGATCAGCGTTTTATATGTCAGTGAGAAACAAAGTAGTAGAGTAAGATGCCCAGGGGCGGGTTTAGGCTCAGCGTGGCCCTAGGCAAAATCAAAAGGAGGGCCCCAAAAGTCGTAATAGTGCACTAACCAGATTTTAACATTTTTGGTCACTTCAAATACTATAAAAATATCTAAAAAGCAATTTAGAAGTCCCATCAAACAAAAATAGCACCGATAAAAACTACAAATCACAGCGCAAAAAATGACCTCATACATCCCCATATACAGAAAAATAAGAGTTATAGGGATCAGAATAGTACAATTTTATATTTTTGTATAGTCCCCCACATTAGGTAAGCAGTATGATCCCCCACATTAGGTAGACAGTATAGTACCCCCAACATTAGGTAAAGAGTATAGCTCCCCCACATTAGGTTGGCAGTATAGTTACCCCCATATTGGGTGCAGTATAGTTCCCCCATATAAGGTGCAGTATAGTTCCCCCACATTAGGTGCAGTATGGTCCCCCACATTAGGTGCAGTATACAGTAATCCCCCCACATTAGGTGCAGTATACAGTAGTTCCCACACATTAGGTGCAGTATACAGTAGTTCCCCCACATTAGGTGCAGTATACAGTAGTTCCGCCACATTAGGTGCAGTATACAGTAGTCCCCCACATTAGGTGCAGTATACAGTAGTCCCCGACATTAGGTGCAGTATACAGTAGTCCCCCACATTAGGTGCAGTATACAGTAGTCCCCCACATTAGGTGCAGTATACAGTAGTCCCCCACATTAGGTGCAGTGTACAGTAGTCCCCCCACATTAGGTGCAGTATACAGTAGTCCCACACATTAGGTGCAGTATACAGTAGTCCCCCACATTAAGTGCAGTATACAGTAGTCCCCCACATTAGGTGCAGTATACATACAGTAGTCCCCCACATTAGGTGCAGTATAACGTAGTTCCCCATATTAGGTGCAGTATACAGTAGTCTCCCACATTAGGTGCAGTATACAGTAGTTACCTCACATTAGGTGCAGTATAAAGTAGTCCCCCACATTAGGTGCAGTATACAGTAGTCCCCCACATTAGGTGCAGTATACAGTAGTTCCCCACATTAGGTGCAGAATAGAGAAGTCCTCCACATTAGGTGCAGTGTAAAGTAGTTCCCCACAATAGGTGCAGTATACAGTAGTCCCCCACATTAGGTGCAGTATGCATACAGTAGTCCCCCACATTAGGTGCAGTATAAAGTAGTCTCACACATTAGGTGCAGTATACAGTAGTCCCTCACATAAGTTGCAGTATAAAGTAGTATCCAACATTAGGTGCAGTATACAGTAGTACCCCCACATTAGGTGCAGTATAAAGTAGTCCCCAACATTAGGTGCAGTATACAGTAGTTCCCCCACATTAGGTGCAGTATACATACAGTAGTCCCCCACATTAGGTGCAGTATAAAGTAGTTCCCCACATTAGGTGCAGTATACAGTAGTCCCCCACATTAGGTGCAGTATAAAGTAGTCCCCCACACTAGGTGCAGTATACAGTAGTCCCCCACATTAGGTGCAGTATAAAGTAGTCTCACACATTAGGTGCAGTATACAGTAGTCCCCCACATTAGGTGCAGTATACAGTAGTCCCCCACATTAGGTGCAGTATACAGTAGTTCCACACATTAGGTGCAGTATACAATAGTTCCCCACATTAGGTGCAGTATACAGTAGTCCCACACATTAGGTCCACTATACAGTAGTCCCCCACATTAGGTGCAGTATACAGTAGTCCCACACATTAGGTGCAGTATACAGTAGTCCCATACATTAGGAGCAGTATACAGTAGTCCCCCCCCCACATAAGTTGCAGTATACAGTAGTTCCCCCACATTAGGTGCCGTATACAGTAGTCCCCCCACATTAGGTGCAGTATACAGTAGTCCCCCACATTAGGTGCAGTATACAGTAGTTACCCCACATTAGGTGCAGTATACAGTAGTTCCCCACATTAGGTGCAGTATACAGTTCCCCACACTAGGTGCAGTATACAGTAGTCCCCCACATTAGGTGCAGTATAAAGTAGTCCCCCACATTAGGTGCAGTAAACAGTTCCCCCACATTAGGTGCAGTATAAAGTAGTCCCCAACATTAGGTGCAGTATACAGTAGTTCCCCACATTAGATGCAGTATAAAGTAGTCCCCAACATTAGGTGCAGCATTCAGTAGTTCCCCCACATTAGGTGCAGTATACATACAGTAGTCCCCCACATTAGGTGCAGAATAAAGTAGTTCCCCACATTAGGTGCAGTATACAGTAGTCCCCCACATTAGGTGCAGTATAAAGTAGTCCCCCACACTAGGTGCAGTATACAGTAGTCCCCCACATTAGGTGCAGTATAAAGTAGTCTCACACATTAGGTGCAGTATACAGTAGTCCCCCACATTAGGTGCAGAATACAGTAGTCCCCCACATTAGGTGCAGTATAAAGTAGTTCCCCACATTAGGTGCAGTATACAGTAGTCCCCCACATTAGGTGCAGTATAAAGTAGTTCCCCACATTAGGTGCAGTATGCATACAGTAGTCCCCCACATTAGGTGCAGTATACAGTAGTTTCACACATTAGGTGCAGTATACAGTAGTCCCTCACATTAGGTGTAGTATAAAGTAGTCCCCCACATTAGGTGTAGTATAAAGTAGTCCCCCACATTAGGTCCACTATACAGTAGTCCCCCACATTAGGTGCAGTATACAGTAGTCCCACACATTAGGTGCAGTATACAGTAGTCCCATACATTAGGAGCAGTATACAGTTGTCCCCCCACATAAGTTGCAGTATACAGTAGTCCCCCCACATTAGGTGCAGTATACAGTAGTCCCCCCACATTAGGTGCAGTATACAGTAGTTCCTCCACATTAGTTGCAGTATAAAGTAGCTCCCCACATTAGGTGCAGTATACAGTAGTCCCCCACATTAGGTCCAGTATAAAGTAGTCCCCCACACTAGGTACAGTATAAAGTAGTCCCCCACATTCGGTGCAGTATACAGTAGTTCCCCCACATTAGGTTGGCAGTATGATCCCCCACATTAGGTAGACAGTATAGTACCCCCAACATTAGGTAAAGAGTATAGCTCCCCCACATTAGGTTGGCAGTATAGTTCCCCCAATATTGGGTGCAGTATAATCCCCCACATTAGGTGCAGTATAGTTCCCCCATATTAGGTGCAGTATAGTTCCCCAACATTAGGTGCAGCATGGTCCCCCACATTAGGTACAGTATACAGTAATCCCCCCACATTAGGTGCAGTATACAGTAGTTCCCCCACATTAGGTGCAGTATACAGTAGTCCCCCCATATTAGGTGCAGTATACAGTAGTCACCCACATTAGGTGCAGCATAAAGTAGTTCCCCACATTAGGTGCAGTATACAGTAGTTACCCCACATTAGGTGCCGTATACAGTAGTTCCCCCACATTAGGTGCATTATACAGTAGTCCTCCACATTAGGTGCAGTATACATACAGTAGTCCTCCACATTAGTTGCAGTATAAAGTAGTTCCCCACATTAGGTGCAGTATACAGTAGTCCCCCACATTAGGTGCAGTACACAGTAGTTCCTCCACATTAGTTGCAGTATAAAGTAGCTCCCCACATTAGGTGCAGTATACAGTAGTCCCCCACATTAGGTCCAGTATAAAGTAGTTCCCCACATTAGGTGCAGTATACAGTAATTACCCCACATTAGGTGCAGTATAAAGTAGTCCCTCATATTAGGTGCAGTATACAGTAGTCCCTCACATTAGGTGCAGTATACATACAGTAGTCCCCCACATTAGGTGCAGTATAAAGTAGTTCCCCACATTAGGTGCAGTATACAGTAGTTCCACACATTAGGTGCAGTATACAGTAGTTCCCCAAATAAGGTGCTGTATAAAGTAGTTCCCCCACATTAGGTGCAGTATAGAGCAGTCCCCCACATTAGGTGCAGTATACAGTAGTTCCCCCACATTAGGTGAAGTATACAGTAGTCCTCCACATTAGGTGTAGTATACATACAGTAGTCCCCCACATTAGGTGCAGTATAAAGTAGTTCCCCACATTAGGTGCAGTATAAAGTAGTCCCCCCACATTAGGTGCAGTATACAGTAGTCCCCAACATTAGGTGCAGTATAAAGTAGTCCCCCACACTAGGTACAGTATAAAGTAGTCCCCCACATTAGGTGCAGTATAAAAAAGTTCCCCACATTAGGTGCAGTATACAGTAGTCCCCCACATTAGGTGCAGTATAAAATAGTTCCCCACATTAGGTTCAGTATACAGTAGTCCCCCACATTAGGTGCAGTATACAGTAGTTCCCCCACATTAGGTGCAGTATAAAGTAGTTCCCCACATTAGGTGCAGTATACAGTAGTCCCCCCACATTAGGTGCGGTATACAGTAGTCCCCCACATTAGGTGCAGTATACAGTAGTTCCCCACATTCGGTGCAGTATACAGTAGTCCCCCCACATTAGGTGCAGTATACAGTAGTTCCCCCACATTAGGTGCAGTATACAGTAGTTCCCCCACATTAGGTGCAGTATACAGTAGTTCCCCCACATTAGGTGCAGTATACAGTAGTTCCCCCACATTAGGTGCAGTATACAGTAGTTCCCCACATTCGGTGCAGTATACAGTAGTTCCCCCACATTAGGTGTAGTATACAGTAGTTCCCCACATTCGGTGCAGTATACAGTAGTTCCCCCACATTAGGTGCAGTATACAGTAGTTCCCCACATTCGGTGCAGTATACAGTAGTTCCCCCACATTAGGTGCAGTATACAGTAGTCCCCCCACATTAGGTGCAGTATACATTAGTCCCACTCATTAGGTGCAGTATACAGTAGTCCCACACATTAGGTGCAGTATACAGTAGTCCCCCACATTAGGTGCAGTATAAAGTAGTTCCCCACATTAGGTGCAGTATACAGTAGTCCCCCCCCCCACATAAGTTGCAGTATACAGTAGTTCCCCCACATTAGGTGCCGTATACAGTAGTCCCCCCACATTAGGTGCAGTATACAGTAGTCCCCCACATTAGGTGCAGTATACAGTAGTTACCCCACATTAGGTGCAGTATACAGTAGTTCCCCACATTAGGTGCAGTATACAGTTTCCCCACACTAGGTGCAGTATACAGTAGTCCCCCACATTAGGTGCAGTATAAAGTAGTCCCCCACATTAGGTGCAGTAAACAGTTCCCCCACATTAGGTGCAGTATAAAGTAGTCCCCAACATTAGGTGCAGTATACAGTAGTTCCCCACATTAGATGCAGTATAAAGTAGTCCCCAACATTAGGTGCAGCATACAGTAGTTCCCCCACATTAGGTGCAGTATACATACAGTAGTCCCCCACATTAGGTGCAGAATAAAGTAGTTCCCCACATTAGGTGCAGTATACAGTAGTCCCCCACATTAGGTGCAGTATAAAGTAGTCCCCCACACCAGGTGCAGTATACAGTAGTCCCCCACATTAGGTGCAGTATAAAGTAGTCTCACACATTAGGTGCAGTATACAGTAGTCCCCCACATTAGGTGCAGAATACAGTAGTCCCCCACATTAGGTGCAGTATAAAGTAGTTCCCCACATTAGGTGCAGTATACAGTAGTCCCCCACATTAGGTGCAGTATAAAGTAGTTCCCCACATTAGGTGCAGTATACAGTAGTTCCCACATTAGGTGCAGTATGCATACAGTAGTCCCCCACATTAGGTGCAGTATACAGTAGTTTCACACATTAGGTGCAGTATACAGTAGTCCCTCACATTAGGTGTAGTATAAAGTAGTCCCCCACATTAGGTGTAGTATAAAGTAGTCCCCCACATTAGGTCCACTATACAGTAGTCCCCCACATTAGGTGCAGTATACAGTAGTCCCACACATTAGGTGCAGTATACAGTAGTCCCATACATTAGGAGCAGTATACAGTTGTCCCCCCACATAAGTTGCAGTATACAGTAGTCCCCCCACATTAGGTGCAGTATACAGTAGTCCCCCCCACATTAGGTGCAGTATACAGTAGTTCCTCCACATTAGTTGCAGTATAAAGTAGCTCCCCACATTAGGTGCAGTATACAGTAGTCCCCCACATTAGGTCCAGTATAAAGTAGTCCCCCACACTAGGTACAGTATAAAGTAGTCCCCCACATTCGGTGCAGTATACAGTAGTTCCCCCACATTAGGTTGGCAGTATGATCCCCCACATTAGGTAGACAGTATAGTACCCCCAACATTAGGTAAAGAGTATAGCTCCCCCACATTAGGTTGGCAGTATAGTTCCCCCAATATTGGGTGCAGTATAATCCCCCACATTAGGTGCAGTATAGTTCCCCCATATTAGGTGCAGTATAGTTCCCCAACATTAGGTGCAGTATGGTCCCCCACATTAGGTACAGTATACAGTAATCCCCCGACATTAGGTGCAGTATACAGTAGTTACCCCACATTAGGTGCCGTATACAGTAGTTCCCCCACATTAGGTGCATTATACAGTAGTCCTCCACATTAGGTGCAGTATACATACAGTAGTCCTCCACATTAGTTGCAGTATAAAGTAGTTCCCCACATTAGGTGCAGAATACAGTAGTCCCCCACATTAGGTGCAGTACACAGTAGTTCCTCCACATTAGTTGCAGTATAAAGTAGCTCCCCACATTAGGTGCAGTATACAGTAGTCCCCCACATTAGGTCTAGTATAAAGTAGTTCCCCACATTAGGTGCAGTATACAGTAATTACCCCACATTAGGTGCAGTATAAAGTAGTCCCTCATATTAGGTGCAGTATACAGTAGTCCCTCACATTAGGTGCAGTATACATACAGTAGTCCCCCACATTAGGTGCAGTATAAAGTAGTTCCCCACATTAGGTGCAGTATACAGTAGTTCCACACATTAGGTGCAGTATACAGTAGTTCCCCAAATAAGGTGCTGTATAAAGTAGTTCCCCCACATTAGGTGCAGTATACAGCAGTCCCCCACATTAGGTGCAGTATACAGTAGTTCCCCGACATTAGGTGAAGTATACAGTAGTCCTCCACATTAGGTGTAGTATACATACAGTAGTCCCCCACATTAGGTGCAGTATAAAGTAGTTCCCCACATTAGGTGCAGTATAAAGTAGTCCCCTCACATTAGGTGCAGTATACAGTAGTCCCCAACATTAGGTGCAGTATAAAGTAGTCCCCCACACTAGGTACAGTATAAAGTAGTCCCCCACATTAGGTGCAGTATAAAAAAGTTCCCCACATTAGGTGCAGTATACAGTAGTCCCCCACATTAGGTGCAGTATAAAATAGTTCCCCACATTAGGTTCAGTATACAGTAGTCCCCCACATTAGGTGCAGTATACAGTAGTTCCCCCACATTAGGTGCAGTATAAAGTAGTTCCCCACATTAGGTGCAGTATACAGTAGTCCCCCCACATTAGGTGCGGTATACAGTAGTCCCCCACATTAGGTGCAGTATACAGTAGTTCCCCACATTCGGTGCAGTATACAGTAGTCCCCCCACATTAGGTGCAGTATACAGTAGTTCCCCCACATTAGGTGCAGTATACAGTAGTTCCCCCACATTAGGTGCAGTATACAGTAGTTCCCCCACATTAGGTGCAGTATACAGTAGTTCCCCCACATTAGGTGCAGTATACAGTAGTTCCCCACATTCGGTGCAGTATACAGTAGTTCCCCCACATTAGGTGCAGTATACAGTAGTTCCCCACATTCGGTGCAGTATACAGTAGTTCCCCCACATTAGGTGCAGTATACAGTAGTTCCCCACATTCGGTGCAGTATACAGTAGTTCCCCCACATTAGGTGCAGTATACAGTAGTCCCCCCACATTAGGTGCAGTATACATTAGTCCCACTCATTAGGTGCAGTATACAGTAGTCCCACACATTAGGTGCAGTATACAGTAGTCCCCCACATTAGGTGCAGTATAAAGTAGTTCCCCACATTAGGTGCAGTATAC
This sequence comes from Hyla sarda, assembly GCF_029499605.1. NCBI lineage: Eukaryota > Metazoa > Chordata > Amphibia > Anura > Hylidae > Hyla > Hyla sarda. Next base: position 139,366,762 of record NC_079197.1, on the reverse strand, counting down.
AGTAGTCCCACACATTAGGTGCAGTATAAAGTAGCCCCCCACATTAGGTGCAGTATACAGTAGTCCCCCACATTAGGTGCAGTATACAGTGGTCCCCCACATTAGGTGCAGTATACAGTAGTTCCCCCACATTAGGTGCAGTACACAGTAGTCCCCCCACATTAGGTGCAGTATAAAGTAGTCCCCCACATTAGGTGCAGTATACAGTAGTCCCCCACATTAGGTGCAGTGTAAGGTAGTTCCCCACATTAGGTGCAGTATACAGTAGTTCCCCACATTAGGTGCAGTATACAGTAGTCCCCCACATTAGGTGCAGTATACAGTAGTCCCCCCACATTAGGTGCAGTATACAGTAGTCCCCCACATTAGGTGCAGTATACAGTAGTTCCCCCACATTAGGTGCAGTATAAAGTAGTTCCCCACCTTTGGTGCAGTATACGGTTCCCCCACATAAGGTGCAGTATACAGTAGTCCCCCACATTAGGTGCAGTATACAGTGGTCCACCACATTAGGTCCAGTATAAAGTAGTTCCCCCACATTAGGTGCAGTATACAGTAGTCCCCCCCCCCCCACATTAGGTGCAGTATACAGTAGTTCCCCCACATTAGGTGCAGTATACAGTAGTCCCCCACATTAGGTGCAGTATACAGTAGTTCCCCCATGTTAGGTGCAGTATACAGTAGTTCCCCACATTAGGTGCAGTATACAGTAGTTCCCCACATTAGGTGCAGTATACAGTAGTTCCCCACATTAGTTGCAGTATACAGTAGTCCCCCACATTAGGTGCAGTATAAAGTAGTCCCCCACATTAGGTGCAGTATAAAGTAGTCCCCCACATTAGGTGCAGTATAAAAAAGTTCCCCACATTAGGTGCAGTATACAGTAGTCCCCCACATTAGGTGCAGTATAAAATAGTTCCCCACATTAGGTGCAGTATACAGTAGTCCCCCACATTAGGTGCCGTATAAAGTAGTTCCCCATATTAGGTGCAGTATACAGTAGTCCCCCACATTAGGTGCAGTATACAGTAGTTCCCCACATTAGGTGCAGTATACAGTAGTCCCCCCACATTAGGTGCGGTATACAGTAGTCCCCCACATTAGGTGCAGTATACAGTAGTTCCCCACATTAGGTGCAGTATACAGTAGTCCCCCCACATTATGTGCAGTATACAGTAGTTCCCCCACATTAGGTGCAGTATACAGTAGTCCCCCACATTAGGTGCAGTATACAGTAGTCCCCCACATTAGGTGCAGTATACAGTAGTTCCCCCACATTAAGTGCAGTATACAGTAGTTCCCCCACATTAGGTGCAGTATACAGTAGTTCCCCCACATTAGGTGCAGTATACAGTAGTCCCCCCACATTAGGTCCAGTATACAGTAGTCCCCCACATTAGGTGCAGTATACAGTAGTTCCCCACATTAGGTGCAGTATACAGTAGTCCCCCACATTAGGTGCAGTATACAGTAGTTCCCCACATTAGGTGCAGTATACAGTAGTTCCCCACATTAGGTGCAGTATACAGTAGTTCCCCACATTAGGTGCAGTATACAGTAGTTCCCCACATTAGGTGCAGTATACAGTAGTCCCCCACATTAGGTGCAGTATACAGTAGTCCCCCCCACATTAGGTGCAGTATACAGTAGTCTCCCACATTAGGTGCACCATACAGTAGTTCCCCTACTTTAGGTGCAGTACACAGTAGTCCCCCACATTAGGTGCAGTATACAGTAGTCCCCCACATTAGGTGCAGTATAAAGTAGTCTCCCACATTAGGTGCAGTATACAGTAGTCCCCCACATTAGGTGCAGTATAAAGTAGTCCCCCACATTAGGTGCAGTATACAGTAGTCCCCCACATTAGGTGCAGTATAAGGTAGTTCCCCATATTAGGTGCAGTATACAGTAGTTCCCCACATTAGGTGCAGTATACAGTAGTTCCCCACATTAGGTGCAGTATAAAGTAGTCCCCCACATTAGGTGCAGTATACAGTAGTCCCCCCACATTAGGTGCCGTATACAGTAGTCCCCCACATTAGTTGCAGTATACAGTAGTCCCCCACATTAGGTGCAGTATACAGTAGTCCCACACATTAGGTGCAGTATACAGTAGTCCCCCACGGACGTCGGGGTCCCTCTTTTGTAATTTTCCCCTTGTCACCTCTCAATTAGTGGATGACTATATAGCAGTTCTTATTAATATAAATATAAGTATAAATATGTAAATATTTAGTTATCTACCTGTTCGGAGCGTAGCAGGACCTGCGGGTCACGTGATTAGGTTAGTACTCTATGATTTTGCTTTAGGACCTTTGGAGGTTCCCGTGACGTGTTCACCCACAATGCACTGTAACGGTGAGTGACAGTCGTTACGGACCAATCCAAAACGGCCAGCCCCTGCCCATATAAGGGACCCGCGCCATCTTGATCTCTCTCTTGGGTGGCTGACTCTGGAAGAGGTAGGACCTCCGCAGCTTACAAGACGATTTACTAGGCCAAAGCATAGCGGATAGACTAAGCAATTCCCCACAACTCATCGCAAGATCACTGGACCTAATTACTCCCCTAAATCCAGCGGATCTCTGCTATACAATTCTTCAGAAGCTAAATTGGGCTTATCTGATCCTAACCGACTGTCAATCGCTGCTCAAGCTATATGTAAAGAGACTCTTGTGGTGTCCCGGCACCGGATTGCGTCCGCTGCTTTGTGGTGAGGTCCCCAAAGTCAGAGTCCCTAGGTGTAGGTGGGGTCCTCATCCTTATCTAGCCCCTTGTCACCCCTTTTGTAATTAAAATTATTTAAATTTAATGTATATATTTATATAATAGGTGTACTTGCCTAGTTAACGTTGCAAGACCTGCGGATCACGTGATGCGTTCCAAAAACTCTATGGTTTGTAGTTCAAGGACCTTTGGAGGAAGTCAGGTGTTTACCCATCAGGCTATGTAACGGTGAGTGACAGCTGACTTGGACCAATCCAAAATGGCCCTGCCCATATAAGGGAGCGGCGGCCGTTACTCTGTCTCTTTCCTCGTGGGCTGTTGACAGGGAAGGATCTGCGCTGCTGTCATCAGTGAATTATGCCCGAGCCTTGCGGCGATGGCTGATCTTTACAAAACTGTGAGTGTAATCAATCCCTAAGCACTCTGCAAGATCACCGGACCTTATCTAACCCCTAAATCCGGACAGATCTTCGCAAATTACCCTAAATTCTAAGACTTATATCAAAAGTCAAGGTCTGCAACAACTGTCAGTCACTGAAGTGTATGGAGACTGTATTAATGAGACTGTTAATGTTCATTGGATGTACCGCAAGTCTTTAAGTAAAGTTTATCCAAGTTCAACTACCTTGTGGACCTTCAGTCATTTTATGCATGCACCTATCATTACTGGGAAGGGCGGCGATAGGCCGGAGAATTACCTCAGCATACTAGCCCTCAACCTGGCATCACGAACAATAGGGTTAACCTTAACCCCTGATATACTGAAGCAATACCCAGACTACACTACCCTTACCCCTGAGGCCAACCACACTCTGTTATCTGGACGGTTACTATTTCTACATGTACAGAAACTCATCAGTAAAAGTTCCTGCAAGTTTTCAGTTAACAGCGGTTGTGGACAATCCTTTATTTCTGCATCACCTATTGCTCTTGGGAAGGGTGGCAATAGGCCTATCAAGAAACACAGCATTTAACCCTCACCCTGGCTTCACGAGTGACAAGGGTTAACAGCACCCTTAACTATCCTAAACAGCAACACCCTAATTACCCTACACCCCCACAAGACAGTATCCTCTCATATGCCACCACACTTCTTTAACTTGATGTATTGGAAGCAAGTAATAAGCAAGTTTGGAAAGGACAAAAATATGATGATGAGACAACTTGGTTGGAGCATCTCTAAAACCGGACTTTTCATGTATTCCTGGTATGCAGTGGTTGGGAGGACCTACCAAGAAGGATCAAAATTAAAAACCATCTGTTAACAACATCATGGATGCCCAAGGTTCATTGATGCACTTTTGGGTTAAAAACTGTGTGGTCCAATCCAACAGGAGAGCTACTGTAACATACATTTCTGAAAGTATTAATGTTATGGCAATGGTATTCACTAATGGATAATGTGTCCTATCTACTACACTGCAAAAATGGTTCAGGAAAAATGTGTGGGACATGACAAAGAGTCCAGCGTCTTGATTTGCACTCCCAAGATCTTAAGGTGATCAAGCATCTCTGGAATGTGATGAGAAAACAAGGCTAATCCATGGAGACCCCACATTACAATGTTTTGGTGCCAGATAACAGACAAAAAACTTTCAGAGTTTTGTGAAGTCCATGACTTAATGGATCACAGCTGTTTAGACCTATACAATGTAAGAAAGGCAGTTTTAATGTTATGGCTGACTAGAGTACACTTCAATGATCAGTAGATGGTGATCAGTATTCAGCGAGGGACAAGAAACATCTCATAGTCTCGAGGTTTAGAGCCATTTGTGTTGGGTTCTGATGTGATGTCTATCAGTTTCCTGTGGGCCTCAAAGTAAATGTTTGCAGTAAAGCAGTAAGGAACAGGAAGATTTCCATATGGGCCAGACTCATTCCCATACACATACGTTTACCTGGGAAGAAGGGAAAACAAATATGTTAGCGCTGTCTAAAATCTCTTATACCTTCTTGCCAGTCCTTGTGCGTGCCAGCTCAACAGCTGGGCAGCAATGACATCCAATGAACATGGAATGTTACATCTTTATAGAAAAAGCTCCACTACAACGCATGTCATCATTGCCACCATGGACATTAAAGGAGATTAACTTATCCCCTATCCACAGTGGAATGGTTGGAGTGCGTGCCGTCTACCGGTATATGACACGCGCTCCTCACTGAGAGTGCCCGGGTCCCGTCTTAGTGATTGTGGGGGGATCTCAGTGATTGGCGCCCCTCATAATCAGCTACTAATGCCTTATGTTGTGGAAAGGGGATAAGTTCGTTTTCGATGGGTACTCCTTTAAATGTTGGTTGACTTGATGATGCTAAGGATGAAATACCATTACAGTATCAAGTACAGGGGAACGGCATGCAGTTTTGAGAGTATATATTTTGCATCTTAGCATGAGCTGCATTTTCCTTTAATCTCAAGACTTCAAAGCTATACGGATCTTTATGTTATAGTGTCATGTCAGAACTTTTGACCATTGGAGGTCCCCAACCGAATGCTAAAATGAAGGGGCAGAAGCACTCAGCTTTCTTTGGAAATTCAACCAGATTGGTCATAGACATCCATGGGATCAAATACTTTAACAAAGCCAATCACATCGAAAGAGCTAAGGGCTTGACACATTTTTCTCTACAATAGATGGGGGAACATCTGACATGTATAGCAATGATCTAATTCAGCCTTTACCATTATGATGCTGAGTTTTACCACCTAGGACAGAAGGACCAGGTGAATGTTTTCCTTTCATTTCAAAGGGTCAATTCCCCACAATCTTGATAACAATGCAGTTCTTTATTATATGGGATGCCTGCACAGGTACTCATCACTTAAGAGGCCATCAAAGGCTGATGGGTGCAATAAGACATCTGCAATATATCCAATCATCTATGGCCATGGACACGCATTAAAATCTTCAATGGATATCAGAACCACATTTAAAGTACCACTCTGGAAAGAGCAATACACTGTGTCATGCCTAGTGTAGAGGGGGTGGTACACAACTCAATAAAATGACTCACAGCTGGAAGACATATTCGATCACTATAGCTCATGAACTATGCATAACACTGTTCATCCTTGAAGTTTTTTTCTTTAAAGGGTTACTCCACTGCCCCAACATTCGGAACATTTTTTTCCAAACACTTGTAGCAGGTGGCGGGGGTCGTGATGTCACGGCCACGCCCTCTCGTGACGTCACGTCGCACCCCCTCAATGTAAGTAGACTTGCATTGATGGGGCGTGGCGTGACATCACGAGGGGCGTGGCCATTATGTCAAGACCCTCGCCGCCCGCACACAACGTTCTAAATGAACGCTGGGTGCTGCACATCGATTGCGGGGGTCCCAGCAGTGGGACCCCTATGATCAGACATCTTATCCCCCATCCTTTGGATAGGGGATAAGATGTCTAGGAGTGGAGTACCCATTTAACAGAGAGTTTGTCTATATTCGAAGGGTACGGTCACCTGGTTATAATCTGTCTGGATATACAACCTCAAAAACAGCTTGTAAAACACAGTAAACAAGTCGAAAAACGCATGACACTGTTACTTCTTTTATCAGCAATGTTCTAGTTTACCATGGTTTGTAAAAAAAACTTGTCTTGTTGGGCACTTCGCCAGTTGAAATCAAGGGCAGAGGATAAACGTATGTTTTACGTGAAAATCAGTTTGTCAAAACCTTGTTTTTTGACTTATCCTAAAACACAATTACTAGAATTGAAATAAATACTTAAACTGACCAGCAGAAATACTCCAAAGGGTCTATTCACACGACAGAATTTCCGCTTGCGGAATTCCGCCTCAAATTAAAGCCCATAGACTTCTATGGGATTCTGCACTCCCATTCACACTTCTGAATTTCCGCAAGCGGAAATTCAGAAGTGTAAATGGGAGTGCAGAATCCCATAGAAGTCTATGGGCTTTAATTTGAAGCGGAATTCCGTAAGCGGAAATTCTGCTGTGTGAATAGACCCAAAAACATGATTTACTTAGAACGCAGAGTCCTAAAACTGTACCAGCAGAGAATGCCATAAAAGCTTCACTCTTCCTGAAGCCACCATTCTCATCAAGAAAGTGTCCAGGGTCAAACTCTTCTGGATTCTTGAAATGGTTTGGGTCCTTTAGAACAGATGTTAGAATCGGAACCACCATCATGCCCTAGAGTGGATGAGGAATTCATTTTTAATCAATGTGGTAATGGAAGAATGGAAAACTATGGTGTTTTGCTCTGCTAATGGCATTTTACCTTGGGAATATGAAATCCTTTCAATGTTGTGTCTTGTCTTGCTGCACGAGCCAGTCCTATAGGAAAAATATCTGCAAATCGCTGAATTTCATGGATAACGGCATCTGTGTATGGCATATTATTCCTGTCCTCAACTGATGGGCATCGGTTTTGACCTACTACATGGTCAATCTCTTCATGGATTTTCTCTGTGGAATTGAAACCATCAACAAAAGCAAATGACCTCTCCCCACCCCCAATGTAAGAAGTTATCTAAAACATTTTTTTAAAGAGAACCTGTCATCAAACCATATTTTCTAAACTAACTCAGATTATATTTCCTAACTACTGCTAACACCCCTCCTGCCCTTTTCCAAACTTAAAAAAATTTCTGTATCATACCTTTCCCCTGCTCACATCGTGTGAGCTCCCGGCAGGAAAAAGTGGGCGTTCCCCAGCAGAAGCAACGTCACTGAAGCCTGCGAGAGCTGTACCTCGCCATGCCCCACACGCACTTCCTGAGTTTGGTCTCCTGCCAGGCCAGGAAGAGACCAAACATACTGTTTGACTTGAGCAGGGAACAGAACAGAGCCACCTAGTGGCTGTTTTTTCAAGCACATTAAAAACATATAAAGGTTGAGAATTTTAACAGCAAGTAAATAGCAAAGTGTCTTATAATTACATAAATATGTAAGGGAGAAAAAAGGTAGACAGATGTGGTGCTAATAGTGCCTGTTATCCGTGGATAACGGATGGTAGGTAGATAGATAGATAAGAGCCTGCTCACCTTTGTTGGTTGCGCTAATGTCAGGCACAGCGCTGATTGAAAGCCTTAAGCAGGTATCTTTTCTGTAGGTGCGCCGGGAGCAGCTGGCCGTCGGTCCCGTATGAGACGGTTGGTGCGATCCTGTAGCGTGTGTGGGAGGTAGGAATCCCGGAAGGGATGGACAATGTGGGATGGACAATGCGTCTCGGAGGGGCTCCCTCCTTCGTCAGGTCTGCACAAAGGAGGGAGCCCCTCCGAAATGCGTTGTCCATCCGACACTGATTCTTTTTATGACTATACAATAAGAAGTTATCACCATCCTCTACACTATGTCCGATTGCTAATTTCACCCCGCCGGTGAAGCGCTGCAGCGCCGAAATTGTTACCCACGGGAAGGATAGGAGACCCCTGCTGGGATTCCTACATCCCACACACGCTACAGGATTATAATTACATAAGGAACAATATATTGAAAGGTACTTTTTAATGCATGCTGAAGAGCATACAAGGACATGAGACTATACAAGCAATGCAGGAGATCTATTAAAACCTGTGTAGAGAAAGAGTGGTGCAGTTGTCCATAGCAACCAATTAGATTTCATTTTAAAGATGCCCTTTTAAAAATGAAAGAAGCAATATGGTTGCTATGGGCAACTGCACCACTGTTCCACTACACAATCTCCCATGTGCTGTGCCTAACTGCCAGAATGACTGTGCTCTACCTGACCCCCATGTAGGTTCACACTATGGAATTTCTGAACGAAATAGCGTTTTGAAATTCCACTTGGAAATTCCAGTGCAGCAGAGTTTCATTGCTAGCAATTTGATTCCGCTGCACAGAGAACACACCGGAATATCTGCCGCTGAAATTCCGCAATTCTTTAGATCGCTCATTCTTTAGGCGGAATCCGCTCCGCCGGCATTGCTGTCTATGGGCATGGCAATGTTCGCGCAATCCTGATTCAGTAGGTGTTGCCCACACTTTGAAGCTCCAGACTGAATTTTTCCATCCGGAGCTTCCTTAGTGTGAACCCAGACTTA